>NC_086108.1:3544279-3621779 GCF_963921235.1 Mobula hypostoma | reverse complement strand
TGTTGGAGGGTTCTGGTATCTGGGTGGTGTTGACGGAGGTACCTCAGTGGGACAGAGTGTGGAGCTCCCCCAGGGTTGATAGGGCTGGGCTTCACCCCTCTGGATAACTGGCAAGCATACGGTCCCGTGCAACAAGAAACGGGCAGGAGGAACCCGGAAAGTCAGCGGCATCTGTGGGGGGAGGGGGGAGCAGGAAGGGAAAATCATTTATTTATTTAGAGGTACAGCACAGAACAGGTCCTTCCCACCCAACAAGCCAATCCACCTATTTAACCCTTGGAGTGGGGTACATGGGGTGTCCAGGGTGAAGGGGCTTGTCGTGTCCATTCTGGGACTCCTTTCATCCCCACCGGGCACTCAGCTCTCACCCGGGACTCCAAGTAGCTGTTTGCATGTGACACTGGCCACACCCCGGTACATCACTTCGACAGGTGGACTGAACCAGCAAAGGGTGGCTGGCATCCTCACCTCTCAGTGAGGTAGGGACAGGCCTGTCCTAGCATGAGAAGTCAGCTCTGGCAGACTGGGCAGATGAGATCTACAGTGATATCCAGCAGCCAGGAAGGCCGTTCTGCAACGCTCCGTGGAGAGCGAAAGGCATAACAAAGCGCAGAAGATATCATGGACACCCCAGTGTGTGACAGTTGTTTATACCACTGAACTCGGACTTCTGAGGTCGAGGGAGTGGAACCGCCCCAATGGCTTTTCCATTTTAAAAACTCTCCCTGTCATCGTCAGACACGACAGACAACCACCACCAATCACATGAGAAGTTACAATGACCAGTTAACTTACTAACCGGTACATCTTTGGAATATGGGAGGAAACTGGAGCACCCAGAGGAAACCCACGAGGCCAGGAGGAGAACTTGAAAAACTCCTTACAGACAGCAGGACTTGTGTGGACGATAATGAAACAACAAAGCACAGTCCGTGGCAAAGATTTACAGCACCAGTCAGGATTCTGTAAGGAGTTTGTCTGACTACTGCCCAGTACCACTTACATCCATGGTGGTAAAGTGTATTGAGAGGTTGGTGATGAAACATATCAACTCCTGTCTGAGTAGTGACTCAGATCCGCTCCAATTTGCCTACCAGAGCAGCAGGTCCACGGCAGATGCTGTTTCACTGGGTCTTCACTCAATCCTGGAACATCTGGACAGCAAAGGTGCATGCACCAGGAAGATCTTCACTGACAACAGCTTGGCAGTCAATACAATCGGCCCCTCAAAGCTAATCAATAAGCTTCAAAACCCTGGCCTCGACAACTCCCTGTGCAATTGGATCTTTGATTTCCTCACCTGCAGACCCCGGTCAGTTCAGATTGGCAACAACATCTTCTCCAGAATCCCCATCAGCCCAGGTGCACCACAAGGCTGTGTGCTTAGCCCCCTGCTCTACTCACGTTACACCTATGACTGTTTGGCTGAGCACAGCTTCAGTGAAGTATTCAAGTTTGCTGATGACACCACTGTTGGCCAAATCAAAGGTGGTGATTAATCAGCATCGAGGAAGGAGATTGAAAATCTGGCTGAGTGATGCCACAAAACTCTAACACAAAGTCAGCAAGATTAAGGAGCTGATTAGATTATGAAGACACACAGTCCTCTTTTATTGTCAATTAGTAATGCATGCATTAAGAAATGATACAATATTTCCTCCGGTGTGATATCACAAAACACAGGACAGACCAAGACTGAAAAAACTAACAAAACCACATATAGTTACAACAGTGCAACAATACCATAACTTGATGAAGAAGTTCATGAGCACAGTAAAAAGTTCAAAGTCTCTCAAATGTCCCACATCTCACGCAGACGGGAGAAGGAAGAAAAACTCTCCCTGCCATGCTGACCACAGTCCGACTCTGAGTTGTCCAAAAACTTCGAGCCTCCGATCAGTTCTCCAACACCGAGTACTGAGCGCCATCTCTGTCCGAATGATTCGACCTCAATCTTGGTCACCAACAGCCCGCAAAGCCGGGGATTTTGAGGCCTTCCCTCTGGAAGATTCCCGACCGCGCAGTAACAACAGCAGCGAACTGGCGTTTCAGAAATTTCTCCAGATGTTCCTCTGTGCTTTCACATCCATCTCCATCAAATCAGAATTGTCCACAGCCCCTATTTAACAGATACGATATCATTTTTCACCAGAGGGCTGCGCACATGTTGACTTCAGGAGGAGGAAATCAGAAGTCTATGAGTCGGTCCTGATCGGAAGATCAGAGGTGGAGAGGTTTAGCAACTTTAAATCCCTTAGTGTTTTTATTTCAGAGGACCTGTCCTGGGCCCAGCACGTAAATGCCAATATGAAGAAAGCACAGAAGCACCTCTACTTCCTCAGGAGTTTGTGACGATCCATCATGACATCTAAAACTTTGACAAGCTTTTATAGATGTGTCGTGGAGAGTGTATTGACCGACTGCATCACAGGTTGGTATGGAAACACCAGTGCCCTTGAACTGAAAACCCCACAAAATTAGTGGATACAGCCCAGTCCATCATGGGTAAAGCCCGTCCCACTATTGAGCACATCTACATGGAGAGTTGTCACAGGAACGCAGTATCCATCATCAGGGACCTGTACCACCCAGGACATGCTCCCTTCTCACTGCTGCCATCAGGAAGAAGGTCCAGGAGTCTCATGTCTCACACCCTCAACCATCAGGCTTTTGAACTAAAAGAGGTAATTTCATTTGCCTATCTTGGAGATGTTCCTACAATCTATGGACTCATTTTTATGGACTCTTCATCACACGTTCTTGACATTTATTGCTTATTTATTTATTTTTATTATTCTTTCTTTTTGTATTTGCAATATTTGTTATCATTTCCACACAGGTTGATGGCTCAAGTTGGTGCAATCTTTCATTGATTTTATTATGGTTATAATTTTATTATAGATTTATTCAGTGTGGACACAAGAAAATGAATCTCTGGGTTGTATATGGTGATGAGTATGTACTTTGATATTAAACTTACTTTGAACTTTGATTACATCTCTAAGGTTCTCCCCATGTTTGTGCGGGTTTCCTCCAGTTTGAACCCACGTTCCAGAGACGTACAGGTTAGGGTTAGTGAGTTGTGGGCCATTTATGTTGCTGCTGGAATTGTGCTGGTCGTTCATGCATTTCACTGCAGGTTTTGATGTACATATGATCGTTACTTTAATGAAATTAGAATCTTAATTATAATGAAATAATTGTCACTAACCAATGGAATGAGTTGGTGAGTGGGATATTGACGATGGCATGAATATCAATTTCTCCTTCTGGTAAACAAATTGCACCACTCCCTTCCTCTGTTCATTACTCTGACCTTTTCCCTCTTCTCACCTGCCTATAACTTCTCGCTGGGTCCCCTCCCACCTCCCTTTCTCCTCTGGTCCACTCTCCTCTCCTATCACATTCCTTCCTCTCCAGCCCTTTACCTTTCCCACCCACCTGGCTTCACCCATCACCTCCCAGCTAGCCTCCTTCCCCTCCCCTCACCTTTTTAATCCGGTGATTTTCCCCTTCCTTCCCAGACCTGAGAAAGGGTATCTCGACCCGAAACATCAACTGTTATTCATTTCCATAGATGCTGCCTTTCCCAGGGCAGAAATGGCTCATACGAGGGGGCACACTGAGGTGACAGGAGGAACGTACGGGGGGAAAGTCAGAAGCACGTTTTTTCACACGGAGAGTGGTGGATGCGTGGAACCGTGATGGTAGAGGCTGATTGATTAGGGAATTCAAGAAAATCTTCGATAAGCATGTGTTTAATCTTTAATGATCTTTATTTTAACATAATTACAGTGAAATAATTGTGGCTTTCAAATGGAATATAAGGTAGTGGGTAGGGGCTCCATTTTTTTTAGATTATGAGAACACTCAGTCCTCTTTTATTGTCATTTAGAAATGCATACATGCATTAAGAAATGATACAATGTTTCTCCGGAGTGATATCACAGAAAACAGGACAAACCAAAGACTAACACTGACAGAACCACATAATTATAACATATAGTTACAGCAGTGCAAAGCAATTCCATAATTTGATGAAGAACAGCCCATAGGCACAGTAAAAAAAATCTCAAAGTCCCCGAGTCGATCGACTCCCGAGTCCCCGATAGCAGGCGGCAAAAGGGAGAAACTCCCTGCCATAAACCTCCAGGCACCGTCAACTTGCCGATACCTTGGAAGCAGCCGACCACAGCCGACCCTAAGTCCATCCGTCCGAAAACTCCGAGCTTCCGACCAGCCCCTCCGATACAGCCTCCTGAGCGCCATCCTCTGCTGAGCGCCTTCGACCTCACCCCGGCCGCTGAAACACGCAAAGCCGAGGATTTCGAGGCCTTCAGCTCCAGAGATTCCGGTTACCACACAGTAGCATCGGTAGCAAAGCAGACATTTCAGAAGTTTTCCAGATGTTCCGCTGTGCACTCACGTCTGTCTCCATCAAATCAGGATTGTGCACGGTCCCCCACTTGACAGATAAAAGATATTCATCACCGGAGAGGCCGCGCACGCTGTCGTCGCGCCGCCATCTTCTCCCATATGTCACTACTACAGGGTGTGACGACCCTGCCCTACACGAGTCTCGGGCTCAGCTGGCTCCGGCTGACAGTACCCGGTATGGGCCCCTATCCAGGGTCACGGATCCCACTGCCTTGTGGGTATCTTCGGGAGAAGAGAAGGCTGAGGAGTAAACCCTACCCAAATCGGAGTGGAGCCCCTAAGGCGGTTGGATGGCGTCTCACGTCACCTCCCGGCAGCTCCTGCAGCCAAGCTGATGCCAAATGTACTGCTTCGCATTCCTTTGCACCACTTCCGCAAGGCCGAGAGGGGGATCTTGATGTCTGGGCAGCCCAAGATCTCCATATTCATCGCCCAGATCTGTGCTCCAGGTACTGGGCGCATCTATTGTCTACTCAGACAGACGGAGCCATTACATTACAAATGGAATGAGTTAGGTGTGTGGGATAAATTTACCAGACAGTTCGGCCCAGTTAAGAGAAAAGAGGAGATCAAGTGAGTAAGTCATGATGCAGCCTAAGGCTCCAAACTATTCAGCATCAATGTTTCTTCAGGCTTTCAACGAAAGAGGCACCACTTGATGTGTACTTGAACTTCGAGAGACTGTGGCTCACTCCGTCACCCCGACACAGTGCTGGACTAAATTAGTTTATATTCAAAATCTTGCTTTATTTGCCACGTGTATCAATACGTGTCTACCAGAGGAGGTGTAAGCTGTCCCTTCGCTCTGCTAGTCTGTGGCTCACCCTTGGGCAAGGATTAGCACCTGCGTAGTCCCCCCACTTCCCTCGATCAGGGTCACGTGAAGCCACGGAAGCAGGTGCTGGATGGTCGTATGAGCAGCCGGTGCAGGTCACAAGTCCTGGTTATGCGACCACTGACACCAGGCAGACAATTTCTGAGGAGTATTGATGATGACGAGGGTCACCCATCTTGTAAAGACACTGCCCAGAAGAACGATCAGACGGGAGTGACTTTCCATTCTAGGCAATGCCAGAACTGCCGTAGAATGGAGAAGCTGACAGAAAGTGATAGGTACGGCCCAGCGCATCGCAGGCGAAGCCCTCCAATCATTGAGTGGAGAAGCAGTACCACAAGAAAGCAGCATCCGTCATCGCGGTCCCCCATCGCCCAGGTGATGCTCTCTTCTTGCTGCTGCCATCGAGGAGCCTCAGGTTCCACTCATCAACTTCAGGAATAGCCATCACCCCTCAACCATCAGGGTCTTGAACCAAAGTGGATAACTTCGCTCACCACGACTCTGAGCTGATTCCACAACCGGTGAACTCCCTTTCACAGACTCTGCAACTCGTGTTCTCCGTGTTGTTTTTGTATCAGCACAATTTCTCTTCTTTTACACTCTGTCTGTTCGTCACTCTTTGTCTGTCTGTAGTTTTACACGGACTCCATTGCTTTTCTTCGTTCCATTGTGAATGCCTGCAAGAAAATGAATCTCAGCGTCGTGCAGCATTGTGCAAAAGTCTCAGACACAGATATATAGCTCAGGCTTTTACACAGGACGGTATTTGTCAACGTGGAACAGAGAGCGAGTTTGTAAATCTGATGGCAGCAAAGGACGTTGGGAATGGCAAGGTGGAGCACCACGGGAGGGGTATGGGACAGGTGGCAGCAGTGGGGGGTGGTTTTGGGTGCAGACACACCCAGTCCTGAGACACCAGGCAAGGTCATTTGATTCCAAACAATTGGTTTATTGATCATCACAGAATGTCCCTCTGGTGCTTCCTGCTCCCTCCCCTCCCTCCCCTCTCCCTTCCCTTCTCCGTCTCCCTTCCCACTCCCAGTCCACAATAGAGAACCATGTCACAAGCAGGTTTATCATCACTCATGTATGTCATGAAATTCCTGTTTTTTTGTGCACAATTTCTACAGTACCGTGTAAAGGTCTGAGACACCCCGGCTGTTTATATGTAGCTAAGACTTTTTGCAGAGTACTGTGTATGGTGACATGTACATACTTTGAACTTTGAGACTTTACAAGGGCCTTGTTCACAAATTCAGATTAGGCCAGGAGGGGAGCTTGACTGAAAGAAACACACAACACGCTGGCCCGGCCTCCAGACCCATACTCCCATACTCCAGCATTTTGTGTGTGTTGCTCTGGATTTCCAGCATCTGCAGAATCTCCTGCCTTTACCACCGACTACAAGAAAGTTGCCCGGGGTCAGGGCACTCGAACGGAGCCACAGTTTCCTAATCCTGGTTTCTGGGCCGTGGACAATTAAGCATAGCACAAAACATTCCTACCTCTGACCTGCTGGAAACTCACAACTGATGCCTCTCCCATCCACCCCACCCTCCCTGCACTCCCCCCCCCCCCACCAGCCCTCCTCAAACAACAAGAAAATGGCAAATGAAAAGGAACTTTGCTCAAGAAAGAATGAAAGTTAAAACTACTAATTAATAGGCGTTGATTGCTTTTAGAAGTATAAAGAGCTGTAATCGCAAAATGTAGGCCACTGTGGTGTCAGGTTATCTTTATTCCAATCCAACATGAAAGGAGTGAAAAAGGGCAGAGGTTCTCCTTCTGCCTGGATGAATAGACTGCATTTCAAACCCTTAAAGAATCCATCAAGGCAGGTAATAAATGCTTATTAATTGCTCTGTATTCATCGGCCGGTATCTCAAAGGAACCTTCGAGTCAGGCTAGTCTATAGTTTAAACTTCCTTCACTGTCAAGGGAGGCAACTTGTGTTTCTGTAGCCGTCACAGCCAATGAAGCGTCTATGGATGAGCCTCTGACGCTGTGGTTTCAGAATCATGGCAGCCATTTTGTGTACGGTAACATCACACGGACAGCAATGGGCTAGTGACACCAGAGATTCTGCAGATGTGGGAAACCCAGAGCAACACACACACACACGCACACACACACACAGTGCCGGAACCCTTCCTGAATGATCTTGCAAGGAAGGGGTGTAAATATTGACCAGTAGTCCGGGGAGAACTGCTGATGCTCTCTCTCTGTCTACACCCTGCTGTGGGTAGACGGACCCCCTGTGTAACATCCCGAGACGGGCTCCTCTGCTGCCTTGCACCGCACCGAGATTAATGCACTCAGTTCCATTAAGCTGAGCTGTGCCTTGAGTCAGAGAGGACGCACAAGAGTGAGTTACATCAGCTGATGGAGAGGTGTCGCAGTACCAACCTTGCACTCAATGTCAGTAACACCAAAGAGCTGATTGTAGAGTTCCAACACAGTAACATGAGAGAACGCACACCAGTCCTCACAGAGGAATCAGAAGTGGAGAGAGTGAGCAATTTCAAGTTCCAGGGGGTCAATATTTCCGAGGATATAACCTGGACCCTACATATGGATGCAGCTACTGAGAAGACAAGACAGCGGCCATACTTCATTAGGAGTTTGAGGAAAGTTGGTATGGTCAGTAAAATCACACACAAATTTCTACCGATGTACCCTGGAGAGCCTTCTTAGTATCCAGGAGATTTTCAAGGAACGATGCCTCAAAAATGTGGCATACGTCATTAAAGACCCCCATCACCCAGGACCTGCCCTCTTCTCATTGTTACCATCAGGGAGGAGGTGCAGGAGCCTGAAGACACACACTCAACGATTCAGGAACAGCTTCTTCCCCTCTGCCATCTGATTCCTGAACAGACATTGAACCCACGAACACTACCTCATCATTTTTAATTTCAATTTTGTACTACTTATTTAACTTAACTAATTTATATATATTTGTGTGTGTGTGTATGTATGTGTGTGTGTGTGTGTGTGTGTGTGTGTGTGTGTATGTATATGTGTGTCTGTGTGTGTGTGTTTGTGTGTGTGTGTGTGTGTGTGTGTGTGTGTATGTATATGTGTGTCTGTGTGTGTGTGTTTGTGTGTGTGTGTGTGTGTGTGTGTGTGTGTGCATGTGTGTGTGTGTGTGTGTGTGTGTGTGTGTGTGTGTGTCTGTGAAAGCTCTTATGGGATGTCCTCCTCAAGTTTGGTTGCCCCAATAAATTTGTTAACATCCTCCATGATGGGATGACTGCTCGGGTGACCGTAGGAGGACAAGAGTCTGAGCCCTACCTTGTACGCACAGGGGTGAGGCAGGGGTGTGTACTAGCGCCAGTGCTCTTTAACATCTTCCTCTTGTGTGATACCAAGCTTCTCCACAACGAGATTGAAGACAGCAGTGGTGTGGCAGTGGACGTCAGATCAGATGGCAACCTCTTTGACATCAGGAGGCTGCACGCAACCACCAAACTCTGTAGAGAGTGGGTCCTGGAGCTGCAGTATGCAGACGACTGTGCTCTTGTGGCCCATACTCTGGAGGATCTTCAGACTGTCCTTGCCGTGGTGGTGAGAGCGTACAGCAGGATGGGGTTGACTGTCAATACCACCAAGACAGAAGTGGTTTGCCAATGGAGTACCAGTGTTCCACCCACTCTACCTGCCTTCACTGTTGGTGATGAAAAGCTGTCAGTAGTGCCATCTTTCCAATATCTGGGGCGCATTCTCTCTGAGGATAGCGGCGTTGACAACGACATCCAGAGCCGCATTAAACAGGTATCAGCTGCCTTTGGGAGACTTCGGCGTAGAGTCTTTCAGAACAGGAGCCTTCGTCCCTCCACAAAGGTCGCCGTATACCAAGCGGTCTGTGTCAGCACCCTCCTTTATAGCTGTGAAGCTCGGGTAACCTACAGCCGTCACATCAAGTTCTTGGAGCACTTCCACATAAACTGCCTCCAGCACATCCTGGGAATTACCTGGGGTGAGCGGGTGCCTCACACTGAGATACTTGTAAAGACCAACTGCAGGAGTATTGAGGCCATGATCACCCAGCGCCAGCTGCAGTGGCTGGGGCACGTGATAAGGATGCCCCCATGTCGGCTACCCCGCAGAGTGTTATACGGCCAGCTACATCATGGTCGACACTCAGCTGGAGGGCAGAAGAAGCGCTGTAAGGATCAGATGAAGAATGCTTTAAGGAAGTGCAGGATCAGACTCGAGGACCCCAGGATGTTGCTGCTGACCGTACCACTTGGTGACAGCTGTGTAGGGACGGGGTTCGTATTCTGGAGATGGAAAGAACAACCAGAAGACAGCAGAAGAGAGCCGGGAGAAATGCAGCCATGGTTGCCACCACGATCACATATACATGTCCCACCTGTAACAGAGCTTGTGGGTCCAGGATAGGACTGTATAGTCATCAAAGATCTCACTGTTAAAGGAGTGGACGACGTCATCGGATTCCGATGGACAACCGAAGGAGAAGAAGAAGTATGTGTGTGTGCACGTGTGTGTGTCTGTGTGTCTGTATCTGTGTGTGTGCTGTGTGTGTGTTTGTGTCTGTGTCTCTGTGTCTGCATGCATGTGTGCAAGCGTGTTTGTGTGTGTGTCTGTGTGTGTACACGCGCATGTGTGTGTGTGTGTGTCTGTGTATGTGTGTGTGTCTCTGTGTCTGTATGTCTGTGTCTGTGTGTGTCTGTATGTCTATGTGTGTGTGTGTGTGTGTGTGTCTGTCTGTGTGTATGTGTCTGTGTCTGTCTGTGTGTCTGTGTCTGTGTGTCTATGTGTGTGTGTGTGTGTGTGTGTGCGTGCGTGTGTATGTGTGTCTCTATGCGTGCGCGCGTGTGTGCGTGTGTGTGTGTGTGTGTCTGCGTGTCTATGTGTGGGTGTGTGTGTGTGCACGTGTGTGCGTGTGTGTGTGTGTGTGTGTGTGTGTCTGTGTGTCTATGTGTGCGTGTGTGTGTGCGTGTGTGTGTGTGTGTGTGTCTATGTGTGTGTGTGTGTGTGTGTGTGTGTGTGCGCGCGCGTGTGTGCGTGTGTGTGTGTGTGTCTGTGTCTGTGTGTTTTCTGTACTTACTGTCATTCACATTTTTTCTATTACCATGTATTGCATTGTACTGTTACCACAGACAATACATTTCATGACATATGCCGGTGATATTAAACCTGATTCTGATTCTTACGCCCAGCCTATCTGTGGGTAGACAGAGCCTGTGTGTCATGGCTTCTCTGCTGCCTTGCACTGCACTGAGTTCACTGCACATTAACGACAGTGAGCAGCCCTGCGGCCATCCCCCACCACAATGTGTACTCCATTTTGAGTACTGGTGGTGGTGGGGAGGATGACCTACCTGGGGGAAGCAACAGCAGCCGTGCCTCTGGCACTGAGTCTGGCCCTGCGGCTCAGAAGGGTAGGGAATGGAAGAGGATGGCAGTAGCTATAGGAGACTCTGTAGTCAGGGGGGCAGACAGGCGATTCTGTGGGTGCAAGAAGCAAACACGGATGGTAGTTTGCCCCCCAGGAAGCTGAGAAGCAGGAGCTCAAAGGTAGTAATCTTGGATTACTGCCTGTGCCATGCGACAGTGAGGAGGAATAGATTGAGATGGCAGATAAATGCGTGTCTGAAGAATTGGAGCAGGGGAGGGATTCAGATTTCTGGATCACTGGGGCCTCTTCTGGGGCAGGTGTGACTTGTACAAAAGGGACGGGTTACACTTGAACATGAGGGGGACCAATATCCTTGCGGGCAGATTTACTGGAGCTGTTGGGAGTGGTTTAAACTAATATGTCAGGGGGATGGGAATCAGGATGATAGAGCTGAGGATGAGCCAGCAGGTTTACAAGTAGATGATGGGTGTAACATGAATGTAAGGAAGGACAAGCCAATGATTGGGTACAATTGCAGACAGAGCGAAGAGTTAAATTGTACCACAGAGACAAAATTCAAAAGGGCAAACAATGCAGGACTGAAGGTGCTGTATTTAAATGCGTGTAGCATTTGGAATGAGGTGGACAAACTTGTGGCACAATTAGAGATTGGTCGGAATGACGTTGCAGGCATCACTGAGTCATGGCAAAAAGAAGGCCAATAGTTGGGAGCTTAATATCAAGGGATATATATCAAAGGCTGCAGGACTGGATGGTTTCAGCACCAGGGTGCTCAAAGCCTGTGCCCCTCATCTATGTGGAGTACTTCGCCATGTATTCAACCTGAACCTGAGGTTCCGGAGGGTTCCTGTGCTGTGGAAGACATCCTGCCTCGTCCCTGTGCCGAAGACGCCGCGCCCCAGCGGCCTCAATGACTACAGACCGGTGGCATTGACCTCCCACATCATGAAGACCCTGGAGAGACTTGTTCTGGAGCTGCTCCGGCCTATGGTCAGGCCACACTTAGATCACCTCCAGTTCGCCTACCAGCCCCGACTAGGAGTTGAGGATGCCATCGTCTACCTGCTGAACCATGTCTACGCCCACCTGGACAAGCCAGCGAGCACTGTGAGGGTCATGTTTTTTGATTTCTCCAGTGCGTTCAACACCATCCGCCCTGCTCTGCTGGGGGAGAAGCTGACAGCGATGCAGGTGGATGCTTCCCTGGTATCATGGATTCTTGATTACCTGACTGGCAGACCACAGTACGTGTGCTTGCAACACTGTGTGTCCGACAGAGTGATCAGCAGCACTGGGGCTCCACAGGGGACTGGCTTGTCTCCCTTTCTCTTCACCACTTACACCTCGGACTTCAACTACTGCACAGAGTCTTGTCATCTTCAGAAGTTTTCGGATGACTCTGTCATAGTGGGATGCATCAGCAAGGGAGACGAGGCTGAGTTCAGGCCTACGGTAGTCACATGATGTGAGCAGAATTATCTGCAGTTTAATGTGAAAAAGACTAAGGAGCTGGTGGTAGACCTGAGGAGAGCTAAGGTACCGGTGACCCCTGTTTCCATCCAGGGGGTCAGTGTGGACATGGTGGAGGATTACAAATACCTGGGGATACGAATTGACAATAAACTGGACTGGTCAAAGAACACTGAGGCTGTCTACAAGAAGGGTCAGAGCCATCTCTATTTCCTGAGGAGACTGAGGTCCTTTAACATCTGCCGGACGATGCTGAGGATGTTCTACGAGTCTGTGGTGGCCAGTGCTATCTTGTTTGCTGTTGTGTGCTGGGGCAGCAGGCTGAGGGTAGCAGACACCAACAGAATCAACAAACTCATCCGTAAGGCCAGTGATGTTGTGGGGATGGAACTGGACTCTCTGACGGTGGTGTCTGAAAAGAGGATGCTGTCCAAGTTGCATGCCATCTTGGACAATGTCTCCTATCCACTACATAATGTACTGGGTGGGCACAGGAGTACATTCAG
This sequence comes from Mobula hypostoma, assembly GCF_963921235.1. Classification (NCBI taxonomy): domain Eukaryota; kingdom Metazoa; phylum Chordata; class Chondrichthyes; order Myliobatiformes; family Myliobatidae; genus Mobula; species Mobula hypostoma. The sequence continues at coordinate 3,609,142 of NC_086108.1, read as the reverse complement.
CCAGAGACTCATTCCACCGAGATGCAACACAGAGCGTCATAGGAAGTCATTCCTGCCTGTGGCCATCAAACTTTACAACTCCTCCCTTGGAGGGTCAGACACCCTGAGCCAATAGGCTGGTCCTGGACTTATTTCATAATTTCCTGGCATAATTTACATATTACTATTTAACTATTTATGGTTCTATTACTATTTAATTATTTATGGTGCAACTGTAACAAAAACCAATTTCCCCCGGGATCAATAAAGTATGACTATGACTATGACTATGACAGAGATATACTTTGTATCGAAAGGACAGGCAGGAAGGCATAGGCACTGGTGTGGCTCTGTTGGTAAGAGATGAAATTACATCTTTAGAAAAAGGTGAAATAGGGTCAAAGAATGTTGAAGTTGCTGGTGAACGCAGCAGGCCAGGCAGCATCTCTAGGAAGAGGTACAGACGACATTTCGGGCCAAGACCCTTCGTCAGGACAAAGGGTCCTGACGCATGACGCATGAGTCCTGACGAAGGGTCTCGGTCCGAAACATCGGCTGTACTTCTTCCTAGAGATGCTGCCTGGCCTGCTGCATTCACCAGCAACTTTGATGTGTGTTGCTTGAATTTCCAGTGTCTGCAGATTTCCTGTTGTTTGAGAGAATGTTGAACCTTTGTAGGTGGAGTTAAGAAATTGCAAAGGTAAAAAAACCCATCAGGTGAATCATATATAGGCCTCGAAATAGTAGCCGCGATGTGGGGTTGAGATTGCAAAAGCTAATGACACAATTGTAATGGGGGACTTCAATATGCAAGGGGATTGGGAAAATCAGTTGGTGTAGGATAGCAGGAGAGGGAATTTGTTGAATGCCTACGAGATGGCTTTTTAGAGCAGCTTGTGGTTGAGCCTACTTGGGAAAAGGCCATCTCAGATTGGGTGTTGTGTAATAACCCAAATCTTATTAGGGAGCTTAACGTAAAGGAACCCTTAGGAGACAGTGATCATAATATGATTGACTTCTTACTGCAGTTTGAGAGGGGGAGGCATAAATCACGTGTATCAGTATCACAATGGAATAAAGGGAATTACAGAGGCATGAGAAAGGACCTTGCTCAGGTGCATTGGAGGAGGATACTGGTGGGGATGATGGCAGAGCAGAGATGGTAAATGTTTCTGGGAATAGTCTACAAGGCACAGTATAGATAGAAACACAAAATACTCTGCAGATGCTGGGGTCAAAGCAACACCCACCACCCGCTGGAGGAACTCAGCAGGTCGGGCAGCATCCGTGGAAATGATCAGTCAACATTTTGGGCCGGAACCCTTCATCAGGACTGTAGAGGGAAGGGGCAGAGGCCCTATAAAGAAGGTGGGGAGAGGGTGGGAAGGAGAAGGCTGGTAGGTTCCAGGTGAAAAACCAGTAAGGGGAAAGATAAAGGGGTGGGGGAAGGGAGGCAGGGAGGTGATAGGCAGGAAAGGTGAAGAAGGAATAGGAGAAAACACAATGGGTAGTAGAAGGAGGCGGAACCATGAGGGAGGTGATAGGCAGCTGGGGGAGGGGGCAGAGTGACATAGGGATAGGGGAAGGGAGGGGGAGGGAATTACTGGAAGTTGGAGAACTCGATGTTCATACCAAGGGGCTGGAGACTACCTAGACGGTATACGAGGTGTTGCTCCTCCAACCTGAGTTTAGCCTCATCATGGCAGTAGAGGAGGCCATGTATGGACATATCTGAATAGGAGTGGGAAGCAGAGTTGAAATGGGTGGCAACCGGGAGATCCTGTCTGTTGTGGCGGGTGGAGCGGAAGTGCTCAACGTAATGCTACACCTGTCCCTACACTTCCTCTCTTGCCACCATTCGGGGCGCCAAACAGTCCTTCCAGGTGAGACAACACTTCACTTGTGAGACTGTTGGGGTCATCTATTGCATTCGGTGCTCCCCGTGCGGCCTCCTCTACATCGGTGAAACCCGACGCAGATTGGGGAACGGCTTCGTCGAGCACCTCCGCTCCGTCCACCACAACAGACAGGATCTCCCGGTAGCCACCCACTTCAACTCTGCTTCCCATTCCCATTCGGATATGTCCATACATCGCCTCCTCTACTGCCATGATGAGGCTAAACTCAGGTTGGAGGAGCAACACCTCATATACCGTCTAGGTAGTCTCCAGCCCCTTGGTATGAGCATCGAGTTCTCCAACTTCCAGTAATTCCCTCCCCCTCCCTTCCCCCATCCCTATGTCACTCTGCCCCCTCCCCCAGCTGCCTACCACGTCCCTCATGGTTCCGCCTCCTTCTACTACCCATAGTGTTTTCCCCTGTTCTTTCTAAACCTTTCCTGCCTATCACCTCCCTGCCTCCACTCCCCCACCCCTTTATCTTTCTCCTTACTGGTTCTTCATCTGGAACCTTCCAGCCTTCTCCTTCCCACCCTCCCCCCACCTTCTTTATAGGGCCTCTGCCCCCTCCCTCTGCAGTCCTGACGAAGGGTTCCAGCCCGAAACGTCGACCGATCTTTTCCACGGATGCTGCCCGACCTGCTGAGTTCCTCCAGCGTGTGTGAGTGTTACAGTCCTACAGAGGAAGTTGTTCTCAAATGGTAGGGGTAGACAACCATGGCTGACAAGGGAAGTTAAGGACTGCATAAAAGCCAAGGAAAGGACATATAAGGTAGCAAAAGTGAGTGGGAAGTTGGATGATTGGGAAGCTTTTAAAATCCAACAAAAGGCAACTAAAAATGCTATAAGAAGGGAAAAGATGAACTATGAGGGCAATCTAGTCAATAATATAAAGCAGGATACTAAAAGCTTTTTTCAGTTATATAAAGAGTAAAAAGGGAAGTGAGGGATGATATTGGACCACTGGAAAATGATGCTGGTGAGGTAGTAATTGGGGACAAAGAAATGGCGGATGAACTTGATGGGGACTTTGCATCTGTCTTCACTGTGGAAGACACTAGCAGTGTGCCAGAGGTCTGTGAGTGTCAGGGAGCAGGAGTGAGTGCCATTGCTATTACAAAGGAAAAAGAGCTGGGCAAACTGAAAGGTCTTAAGGTGGGAAAGTCACCAGGGCCAGATGGACTACATCCCAGAGTCCTGAGAGAGTTTGCTGAAGAGATAACGGATGCATTGTGTATGATCTTTGAAGAATCACTTGATTCTGGCACTGTCTTGGAGGACTGGAAGATTGCAAATGTCACTCCACTCTTTAAGAAGGGAGGAAGGCAAAAGAAAGGAAATTATAGGCCAGTTAGCCTAACCTCAGTGGTTGAAAAAGTGTTGGAGTCTATTACTAAGGATGGGGTTTTGGGGTATTTGGAGATTAATGATAAAATAAGTCAAAGTCAGCATGGTTTCTGTAAAGGGAAATCTTGCCTGACAAATCTATTAGAGTTCTTCAAGGAAGTAACAAGCCGGGTGGACAAAGGGCAGACAGTGGATGTCATTTACTTGGATTTTCAAAAGACATTTGATAAGGTGAGGCTGTTTAACAAGATAAAATCCTGTGGCATTAAAGAAGGGATACAGGATAGAGGAATGGCTGACAGGCAGGAGGCAGCGAGTGGGAATAAAAGAGGCCTTTTCTGGTTGGGGCCAGTGACTAGTGGTGTTCCTCAGGGGTCAGTATTGGGACTGCTACTTTTCACATTGTTTGTCAGTGATTTGGATAATGCAATTGAAGGCCTTGTGGCAAAGTTTGCGGATAATATGATAGGTAGAAGGGTAGATAGTGCTGAGGAAGCAATGTGATTGCAGCAGGACTTAGACAAATTGGAAGAATGGGCAAAAAAATGGCAGATGGAATAAAGTGTTGGGAAATGTAATTTGGTAAAGGGAACAATAGTGCAGACTGTTATCTCAATGGGAAAAAGGTTCAAACATCAGAGGTATGGGGGGACTTAGGAGTCCTTGTGCAAGACTCCCAGAAGGTTAATTTACAGGTTGAGTCTGTGGTAAAGAAGGCAAATGCAATGTCGGTGTTTATTTCAAGGGGAACAGAATATAAAAGGAAGGAGATAATGCTGAGGCTCTATAAGTAACTAGTCAGGTCACACTGGAGTATTGTCAGCAGTTTTGGGCCCCACATCTCAGAAAGGATGCGTTGCCATTGGAGAGAGTCAAGAGGAGGTTCATGAGGATGATTCTGGGAATGAAGGGGTTAACATATGAGGAGCATCTGACAGCTTTGGGCCTGTACTCACTGGAATTTAGAAGAATGCCGGGGGGGAGGTTGGGGGGTGGAATCTCACTGAAACCTACCGAATGTCGAAAGGACTAGATAGAGTGGATGTGGAGAGGATGTTTCCGGTGGTGGGGAGTATTCTGAACTAGAGGGCACAGCCTCAAAACTGAGGGACAGCCCTTTAGAACAGAGGTAAGGAGGAATTTTTTTTAACCAGAGAGTAGTAAATCTGTGGAATATTCTGCCACAGAGTGCTGTGGAGGCCAAGTCCATGCATATATTTAAGACAGAAGTTGATAGTTTCCTGATCGGTCAAAGGATATGGTGAGAAGGCAGGTGTGTGGGGTTGAGTGGGATTCGGCATCAGCCATGATGGAATGGTGGAGCAGACTCGATGGGCTGAATGGCCTAGTTGTGCTTCTACTCCTTATGGTCTCATGGTCTTAATTGGCTGTCCTGAGCTTTTGAATTCTGTTCTTAAACCTCGTTAACTCTCTCCTCCTTTGGCACGCTCATAAAACATTCCTCTGACTGAACTTATATCGTTACCTTTATAAGATTTTGTAACTGCTGTTGGAAAACACTCCAACAAAGGAGCTTGGGAAATTCTTCCATGCTAAGCGGGCTCCTTGAATGGAAGTTCTTCCCATTGTATCATTTGCTTTTGTAAAGCCTTGCAGTAATTGTGCCATTGTAGTCAGGCAGTGTCATGTTGCACTTGGCATCAGCTTTTGGCTCAATGCTCTTTTCTGTCTCATGTCGAGTTTGCCATGAGCTTCCCTGTCAAGTCGAACAAAGGCGGGTTGTGCACCTGGTTCTGAGCCCTACCTGGCTGGGGGACAAGATCATTGACAAGCAGAATCGGTCCATTCTGTGACGCTGACAGGCGCAGACGTAAACAAGCTTTGACACTCAGGGAAGCTCTGGAAAATGGACACTTAGCACCTTGGTGGTCAGAGGTTAAAGCCAGTCCTGCATCAGCTTGTGCACCCGTGTTTCAATTGACGTTTCTCTTTGCTTAAAGCTGCCTGAGAACCTATCACAGGTATCCGGATGGGGTGAAATTTGATCCACAGAGATGAAGGAGGGTCAGTTATGGGTTAAAGTGACCATAAGACAAAGGAGCAGAATCAGGCCATTCTGCCCATCTAGTCTGTTCCATTATAGTAGATGATCCAAAGCACTCAACTCTCCCACACCTCTTCTTTCCAGGGCTGAGTGCCCACCTACTCACTGAACTGTTTCCACAACCTATGGACTCACTATCAAGGAGTCAACAAGTCATGCTCTCAATATTATTTATTATTATGTTCTCCCCGTGACCGTGTGGGTTTGCTCCGGGTGCTGCGGTCACTGTCAATTGAGATGAGGCTAGGGTTAAATCGTGGGTTGGTGGGTGACACGGCTCGAAGGGCAGGCAGGGCCTGTTCTGCACCGTGTCTCAGTAAATAAGGAAAAGAAGGAAGGGGAAAGGAGGAAGGCGGAAAGGAGAGAGGAAGAAAAGGAGGAAAAAGGGGAAAGAGAAAGGGGGGAAGAGGAAAAGGGAAAATAGATAGGTAGATAGATATACTTTATTGATCCCAAGGGAAATTGGGTTTCGTTACAGCCGTACCAACCAAGAATTGAGCATAAATATAGCAATACAAAAACCACAAACAATCAAACAACAAAATGCAAACTATGCCAGACGGAAAAAAGTCCAGGACCAGTCTATTGGCTCAGGGTGTCTGACCCTCCACGGGAGGAGCTGCAAGTTCGATGGCCACAGGCAGGAACGACCTCTCGTGCCGCCCAGTGTTGGATCTCGGTGGAATGTGGCCGAAGTCCAACAGTAAAAAGTTCAATGTCCGGTCTACAAACACGTTCCTCGATCGTAATATGACCCAGATTGCACCATCCGTTGTTAACCAGAACAGTAAGCACCCAACTCCTTTACGCTTACTGCTCTCAGTGCACTTCCGGTCAGCCCGAACGGTCTGGAAGCCGTCCATGGAGAAGGTTTGATCGGGTATGTCCTCGTGCAACCCCGTTCCAGTGAAACACATAACACTGCTCTCCCCAAATGTTCTCTGACGCCTGGCTAGCGCCGTGAACTCGTCCATTTTATTACCCACCGAACTTCCCTTCTCCATAAGTCTCTGTCTCGGCCTGGTCCTCTTCCCTCGACTTTGTGATCCCCCTCTGCATCCTCTGTGTGTTTTCCTCCAGATTTCAGCAGGGGTGCCCGCCGCTCTGTTCGCTAAACCGGCCGGCATTAGCGCAAGCAGCTGGTCCCTGGAATGAACAATGCGACCATGCTTCTGACCCGTGTGTTGGGATGTAACTATTTCCAGCGCTAAAAACCCAAATAAAACTCTCTACCAGCATGTTAGAGAGGGTGAGCTTCAAAGATGGAACTAAGGAAAGGAGGGTAAGAGGAAGAAAGCAAGTGCTGGGTGAGACCCAGTGAGGGTGAAGGTAAGGAATTGAACTCAGTGAATGCTGAGTGTTCTCTGCATTTCTGTTTTTATTTATTTAGAGATACAGCACGGAAAAGGCCTTTGGGCCCGAGGAGCAGTGTTGCCTAGCAACCCACCTATTTAACTGCAGCCTAATCGCAGGACGGTTTACAATGACCAGTTACCCCACCAACCAGTACGTCTTTGGACACTGGGAGGAAATCAGAGCACCCTGAGGAAACTCACACAATCCTGGGGAGAACTTACAAATGCCTTAAAGAAGGAGCCGGAATTGAACTCCAAATCCCAGAATGCCCCAAGTTGTAACAGCGTCGCACTGACCACTACACTGCCGGGAGGCAATCTCAATTTTTAGTCCCAAAATCTCCGAGGATGAGGAGAGGTGTTGGACCTCACTTGCGAGAGGGCAAGTGTACGGGTTTGAGTGGGATCCAGCATCAGCCACGATGGAACGGCGGAGCAGACTCGATGGGCTGAATGGTCTAATTCTGCTCCTATGTCTTATGGTCATATGGACCTCTAGATCACACTCAGATAAAAAGAAATTAAATGGCTCTTCATCTGGAGTTGTTTGGTGATTATCACTGGGTGAACACTAGCTGCCGCATTTGCTGATTGTCACACATAATTCAATTTAGAAAACATTCTGACATGATCCAAGCATTATGATTATTATTTAATTATGCTTACAATGCAGCCAGCAGAGCTGGCGGAGGGCATTTTATTAATTTCGGGTTAATTTCTTAGCCTCAATGACAGATGGTGACTCTGAATAACTGATAGACCAGCAGTGTTACACAGGCAGTAGAAGATTAAGTGAGTGATAATCACCAGCTGGTTATTGCCTGTACATTTAATGCGCATTTTACAGCGCAAAGGGTAATCTGTCTAGAGCACAGTTAAAATGTTTATTTGTTCAGACAGGGTTGTGTTTTTAAAATGGCCTCAACAGCCCCACCCCACCCCCTTCCCCTATTCCCCATTCTGACCTTTTATCTCTTCTCCCCTGCCTATCACCTCCCCCTGCGTTCTCTCCTCCTTCCCTTTCCCCCATGGTCCACTCTCCTCTCCTACCCGACTCCTTTCCTCTCCAGCCCTTAACCTTCCCCACCACCGGGCTTCACCCATCACCTTCTACCTACCCTTCCACTCCCCCCACCTTTTTTTATTCTGGTATTTTCTTCCTTCCTTTTCAGTCCTGATGAGGGGCCTCATCCCGAAACGTAGAACATAGAGTACAGTACAGGAACAGGCTATACGGCCCACAATGTTGTGCTGACCCAGCTAAAAAGTAAATCAAAAACACCCGAACACTAATCCCTCCTACCTACACTGTGTCCATATCCCTCCATCTTCCTCACATCCATGTGCTTATCCAAATGTCTCTTAAAAGCCCCTAATGTATCTGCCTCTACCACCAGACCAGGCAGCACATTCCAGACATCCACCACTCACTGAGTAAAAAACTTACCCCTCACATCCCCCTTGATCCTACCCCCTCTCACCCTCAATGCACGCCCTCTGGTATTAGACATTTCTACCCTGGGAAACAGATATTCCCTGTCTACTCTATCCATGTCTCTCATAATCTTGTAAATCTCTATAAGATCTCCCCTCAGCCTCCGACACGCCAGAGAAAACAATCCAAGTTTATCGTGATAGCACATGCCCTCTAAACCAGACAGCATCCTGGTACACCTTTTCTGCACCCTCTCCAAAGCCTCAGGAGTTTAAGGCCACTGCTGAGGTGGTCCCAGCGACAAAGATCAAACCCAGGAGGACCAGAGAAGAACTAAAGTAAATTCATTATCTAAGTATGCACGCACTCGGTAGCCACTTTGTGAGATACTTCCTGTACCTAATAAAATGTGCAATGAGCGTATGTTTGTGGCCTTCTGCTGCTGTAGTCCATCATATTCAAGTTTCGACATGTGGTGCGATCAGAGATGCTGTTCTGCACACCACTGTTGTAATGCCAGGTTATTTGAGTTACTGTAGCCTTCCTGTCAGCTTGAACCAGTTGTCTATTCTCCTCTGACCAAGGGATTTTGATTCACAGAACTGCCAGCTCTGGATATTTTTTTGTTTTTCACACCATTCTCTGTAAACTCTAGAGAACGTTGTGTGTGAAAATCCCAGGAGATCAGCAGTTTGTGAGATACGCAAACCACCCTGTTGGGCACCAACAATCAAAGTCACTTAAATCACATTTCATTCCCCGTTCTGATGTTTGGTCTGAAAACAATTGAACATCTTGTCCATGTCTGCGTGCTTTTTATGCATTGAGTTTCTGCCACATGACTGACTGATAAGATATTTACATTAATAAGCAAGTGTACCTAATCATGTGGCCACTGAGTGTATCTGTCACCATATACTACTTGAGATTCATTTTTAGTGAAAAATAAAGTAATTTGATAGAATTTATGAAAAACTATGCATAGATACAGGCTAAAAACCAACTAATATGCAAAAGAGTCAGCATCATACTGTAGTGGTCAGCGCAATGCTTTATAGTACCAGTGACCTGGGTTCAATTCCCACTGAGGCCTGTAAGGAGTTTATACATTATCCCCATGACCACATGACTTTCCTTCCACAGTCCAAAGATTTACTGGTTGGTAGGTTAGTTGGTCATTATAAATTGTCCCGTGATTGGACTGACATTAAATTGGGGGTTGCTGGACAGCACAGCTCGAAAAGCCAGAAGGGCCTACCCCACAGTGTATCTCAATAACTTTTTTTAAAGAGAAGACAAACTGTGCAAATAAAATACAATGAATAAATAATACTGAGAACATAAGTTGTAGAGTCCCTGAAAGTGATTTTGTAGGTTGTGGAATCAGTTCAGAGTTGAGGTGAGTGAAGTTACCCACACTGGTTCAGGAGCCTGATGGTTGTGGGGTAATAACTGTTCCTGAACCTGGTGGTGTGGGACCTGAGGCTCATTGTGGTGAGTGAAGTTATCCACACTGGTTCAGGAGCCTGACGGTTGTGGGGTAATAACTGTTCCTGAACCTGGTGGTGTGGGACCTGAGGCTCATTGTGGTGAGTGAAGTTATCCACACTGGTTCAGGAGCCTGATGGTTGTGGGGTAATAACTGTTCCTGAACCTGGTGGTGTGGGACCTGAGGCTCATCGTGGTGAGTGAAGTTATCCACACTGGTTCAGGAGCCTGATGGTTGTGGGGTAATAACTGTTCCTGAACCTGGTGGTGTGGGACCTGAGGCTCATTGTGGTGAGTGAAGTTATCCACACTGGTTCAGGAGCCTGATGGTTGTGGGGTAATAACTGTTCCTGAATCTGGTGGTGTGGGACCTGAGGCTCATCGTGGTGAGTGAAGTTATCCACACTGGTTCAGGAGCCTGATGGTTGTGGGGTAATAACTGTTCCTGAACCTGGTGGTGTGGGACCTGAGGCTCATCGTGGTGAGTGAAGTTATCCACACTGGTTCAGGAGCCTGATGGTTGTGGGGTAATAACTGTTCCTGAACCTGGTGGTGTGGGACCTGAGGCTCATTGTGGTGAGTGAAGTTATCCACACTGGTTCAGGAGCCTGATGGTTGTGGGGTAATAACTGTTCCTGAACCTGGTGGTGTGGGATCTGAGGCTCATCGTGGTGAGTGAAGTTATCCACACTGGTTCAGGAGCCTGATGGTTGTGGGGTAATAACTGTTCCTGAACCTGGTGGTGTGGGACCTGAGGCTCATCGTGGTGAGTGAAGTTATCCACACTGGTTCAGGAGCCTGATGGTTGTGGGGTAATAACTGTTCCTGAACCTGGTGGTGTGGGACCTGAGGCTCATCGTGGTGAGCGAAGTTATCCACACTGATTCAGGAGCCTGATGGTTGTGGGGTAATAACTGTTCCTGAACCTGGTGGTGTGGGACCTGAGGCTCATTGTGGTGAGTGAAGTTATCCACACTGGTTCAGGAGCCTGATGGTTGTAGGGTAATAACTGTTCCTGAACCTGGTGCCTTAGGTCCCACACCTCCTTCCTGAAGGTAGTAAGCAGTGAGAAGAGAGCATGGCCCGGATGGTGGGGTCCTTGATGATGGATGCTGCTTTCTCGTGGCGGCTCTCCTCGTAGATGTGCTCAATGGCAGGGAGGGCTTTGACTACAATGGACTGGGTTGTATTTTTGTAGAGTGCAGTTAAAATGTTTACTAGTTCAGACAGGGTTATGCTTTTGAACTGTCTAAAGAGCGTAAAGCCACTCCTGAGGTGGTCCTGGTGACAACAGTGATCCCAAGAGGACCATGTCAAGGATCAAGGATCAACTTTATCTGCCATTTGCATTTGCACTTATTGGGAAATCACTGTATGAGGAACATCAACATTCAACAATTATAAAGAATAAAGAATTATATAAAGTAATTCCGAGGTTAAAAGATCAAGGATCAAAGTTCAAAGTACACTTAATTATCCAAGTGTGTATACATTATACAACCTGAGAATCATTTCCTTACAGGCAGCCACAACACAAAGAAACCCAACAGAACCCATTAAACAAAGTTGCAGACTGTCAAACACCCAAAGTGCAGAAGAAAAACAATTTGTGCAAACAAGTGAAGTTCATGAATGTATGTGCAGAGCTGCAAAGCCGGTCATCACTGCAGTAGATCCAATAGCCTGTTAATTTCAGGCCGTAGCCTCAGTTCAGCACAGAGATGAGGATACTTTGTGGAGCAGCGAGCTGAACCGACCCATCCCTTGCCTCTCGCGTGCAATTTGATGTGCAACTTTCCATCCTATTTAAGATGGCCACCAAGGATCAACTTTATCGGCCATATACATTTTAGGAATTTGCTGTGGTGTGTTGTTCAGGGAGCAACAACCAACAAAATACAACAACATTCAACAATTATACAGAATAAAAAATTGTATAAAAATTAAGTTAGAAGTGCAGAAATGGAATAAATTTGCATGTATTTATGATGTAAACAGCACGATAAAAAGTGGTTTAAAGAATTTACAGAGAGGTGCAGTGTTAGAGGGGGTTGAGGAGCTCGCTAACTAGAATGGTTGATCAAATTAACTGCCAGTGGGAAGAAATTTTTAAGATATTGCATAAATTCAAACATGAGTAAGTATAATTTACAACCAGCACTGGATATAGTCTTGATAGCCTATAACTTCCCTTTGGACTTGGAGGCAATTCAATGCAGCAGAACTGAGCAAAGAGGAGGCACAGTCAAGGCAGCCAGCCCATCATCAAGAGCAAGGGAAGTCCAATCAATTTAAGCATCAGGCTCCTGAACCAGTGTGGATAACTTCACTCACCACAATGAGCCTCAGGTCCCACACCACCAGGTTCAGGAACAGTTATTACCCCACAACCATCAGGCTCCTGAACCAGCGTGGATAACTTCACTCACCACAATGAGCCTCAGGTCCCACATCACCAGGTTCAGGAACAGTTATTACCCCTCGACCATCAGGCTCCTGAACTTCACTCACCACAACTCTGAACTGATTCCACAACCTACAGACTCGCTTCCAAGGGCCCTACAACTCATGGCTTGGGTTTTCAAGTTCGTGCATTCTCCCCGTGACCGTGTGGGTTCCCCCAGGTGCTCCAGTTTCTCCCCACGTCCCAAAAGCCACTTGGAAATGAGAGTGAGAGCACCAGCCGGGAGAATCAGCGCATAGGTCCCGTGCGCTGTCCCAGACCGGTGTTGAGGTCGGATTAGTGACAACCCACCACTCCTGGCCGCACACATGGTGCAAATTGCTGGGGATTTATCCCGCAGCTACACAGACAACTCCAGCTCATTCCCTGTCCACAACCCCAATCCTACCCTCACCCCCTGCTCACGAGGGAAAGGGATTGAATCTCTGCTGTCACCTTGCTTCTTTGTAACAAAGTTCATAGTAAATCTATCAACGTATGTCATAATATACTGCCCTGAGATTCATTTTCTTGCGGGCATTCACAGTAGAAAAAAGAAATATATAGAAGCAATGAAAAACTACACACAAAGACTGACTAACAACCAATGTGCTAAAGAAGACAATTTGCGTAAATACAAGAACAAATAATAATAATAATAACAAAAAATAGAATTAGGAAAGCCAGGATGGGCCGTGAAAAGTCCTTGGCACGTGGGATTAAGGTGAATCCCAAGGCGTTCTATACATATATCAAGAGCAAGATGCTAACTAGGGAGAGGGTGGGATCACTCAAGGATAATGGGGGAGCAGAGAATGTGGCTGAGGTACTTATCGACTACTTTGCTTCAGCATTTACCAAGTCTCCCCACTATTGAAGGATGTTGAAGCTTTGGGGAGGGTGCAGAAGAGGTTTACCAGGATGCTGTCTGGTTCAGAGAGGCTGGATAAACTTGGGTTGTTTTCTCTGGAGTGCTGGAGGCTGAGGGGAGATCTGACAGAGGTTTATAAGATTATGAGAGCAGATTGAGTGGACAGAGAGTATCTGTTTCCCAGGGTAGAAATGTCTAATACCAGAGGGCATGCATTGAAGGTGAGAGGGGTAGGTTCAAGGGGGATGTGAGGGCGAAGTGTTTTACTCAGAGAGTGGTGGATGTCTGGAACGTGCTGCCTGGTCTGGTGGTAGAGACAAATACATTAGAGGCTTTTAAGAGACATTTGGAGAGGCACATGGATGTGAGGAAGATGGAGGGATGTGGACATGGTGTAGGGAGGGAGGGATTGGTGTTTGGGGGTATTTGATCTGCTTTTTAGCTGGTTCAGCCGAGTGGCCCTGTTCCTGTGTTGTACTGTTCTATGTTAAAAAAGTACTAAATAATATTGAGAACATGAGCTGTAGAGCCTTTAAAGTGAGTCTGTAGGTTGTGGAATCAGCTCAGAGTTTAGGTGAGTGAAGTTGTCCCCTCTGGTTCAGGAGCCTGATGGTTGAAGGGTAATAACTTCCTGAACCTGGTGGTGTGGGACCTAAGCTTCTGTACCTCCTGCCCGATGGCATTAGCGAGAAGAGAGCATGGCCCAGATGGTGGATTTCTTGTGGCAACACTCCATGTAGATGTGCTCAATGGTGGGTGGGGGGGGCGTATCCCCTATAATTATATGATAGTATCTATCCACTATATTGAGTGTTGTATAATAACCCGATCTTATTAGGGAGCTTAATATAAAGGAACCCTTAGGAGGCAGTGATCATAATATGATTGAATTCGTACTGCAGTTTGGGAGGGAGAAGCATAAGTCACGTGTATGAGTATCACAATAGAACAGAGGGAATTACAGAGGCATGAGAGAGGAGCTTGCCCAGGTGGATTGGAGGAGGATACTGGTGAGGATACTGGTGGGGATGAAGGCTGAGCAGAGATGGTAAACATTTCTGGGAATAGTCTACAAGGTGTAGGATAGATATGTCTCACAGAGGAAGATGTTCTCAAATGGCAGGGGTAGGCAACTGTGGCTGACAAAAGAAGTGAAGGACTACATAAAAGCAAAGGAAATAGGAGATTAGTGGGCTAAATTAGGGCACATGGCATTGGGGGCAGAGTACTGACATGGACTGAAAATTGGTTGGCTGACAGAAAACAAAGAGTAGCGATTAACGGGTCCCTTTCGGAATGGCAGGCGGTGACCAGTGGGGTACCGTAGGGTTCAGTGTTGGGACCACAGCTGTTTACAATATATATTAATGATTTCAATGAGGGAATTAAAAGTAACATTAGCAAATTTGCCGATGACACAAAGCTGGGTGGGAGTGTGAAATGTGAGGAGGATGTTATGAGAATGCAGGGTGACTTGGACAGGCTGGGTGAGTGGGCAGATGCATGGCAGATGCAGTTTAATGTGGATAAATGTGAGGTTATCCACTTTGGTGGTAAGAACGAGAAGGCAGATTATTATCTAAATGGAGTCAAGTTAGGAAAAGGGGAAGCACAACGAGATCTAGGTGTTCTTCTACATCAGTCACTGAAAGCAAGCATGCAAGTACAGCAGGCAGTGAAGAAAGCTAATGGCATGCTGGCCTTCATAACAAGGGGAATTGAGTATAAGAGCAAAGAGGTCCTTCTGCAGCTGTACAGGGCCCTGGTGAGACCACACCTGGAGTACTGTGTGCAGATTTGGTCTCCAAATTTGAGGAAGGACATCCTTGCTATTGGGAGAGTACAGTGTAGGTTCACAAGGTTAATTCCCGGGATGGTGGGACTGTCATATGTCAAAAGATTGGAGTGACTGGGCTTGTATACTCTGGAATTTAGAAGGATGAGAGGGGATCTTATTGAAACATATAAGATTATTAAGGGATTGGACACGCTGGAGGCAGGATGTTCCTGCTGATGGGTGAGTCCAGAACCAGAGGCCACAGTTTAAGAATAAGGGGTAGGCCATTTAGAACGGAGTTGAGGAAAAACTTTTTCACCCAGAGAGTGGTGGATATATGGAATGTTCTGCCCCAGAAGGCTGTGGAGGCCAAGTCTCTGGATGCTTTCAAGAAAGAGATGGATAGAGCTCTTAAAGATAGTGGAATCAAAGGTTATGGGGATAAGGCAGGAACTGGATACTGATTGTGGATGATCAGCCATGATCACAGTGAATGGCAGTGCTGGCTCGAAGGGCCAAATGGCCTACTCCTGCACCTAGTGTCTATTGTCTATTGTCTATTGAAAGGGCATAAAAGGTAGCAAAATTGAGTGGGAAGTTGGATGATTGGGAAGCTTTTAAAATCTAACAAGAGGCAACTAAAATGCTGTAAGAAAGGAAAAGATGAAATATGAGGGCAAACTGGTCAATAACATAAAGCAGGATACCATAAGATTTTTTCAGCTATATAAAGAGTAAAAGTGAATATTGGACCAGCGGAAAATGATGCTGGTGAGCTAGTAATGGGGGAACAAAGAAATGGTAGATGAACTTAATGGGTACTTTGCATCTGTCTTCACTGTGGAAGACACCAGCAGTGTGCCAGAGGTCCGGGAGTGTCAGGGAGCAGAAATGAAAGCCATTGCTATTACAAAGGAAAAAGTGAGAGGCAGACTGAAAGGTCTTAAGATGGATAAGTCACCTAAACCACATGGACTACGTTCCAGAATCCTGAGAGAGATTGCTGAAGATGCATTGGCGATGATCTTTTAAGAAGAACTTGATTCTAGCATGGTCCTGGAGGACTGGAAGATTGCAAATATCACTCCACTTTTTAAGAATGGAGAAAGGCAAAAGAAAGGAAATTATAGGCCAGTTAGCCTAACCTCAGTGTTGGAGTCTATTATTAAGGATGTCTTTTCAGGGTACTTGGATAAAATAAGTCAAAGTCTGCGTGGTTCCTGTAAAGAGAAATCTTGCCTGACCAACCTGTTGGTGTTCTTCGAGGAAGTAACAAGCAGAGTGGATAAAGGAGAGGCAGCAGATGTCATTTACTTGGATTTTCAGAAGGTGCTTGATAAGATGCCACACATGAGGCTCCTTAGCAAGATAAAACCTGATGGCTTTACAGGAAAGATACCGGCATGGACAGAGGAATGGCTGACAGGGAGGAGACAGTGAGTGGGAATAAAAGGGGCCTTTACTGCTTGGCTGCTACTGACCAGTGGTGTTCCTCAGGAGTCAGTACTGGGGCCGCTACTTTTCATATTGTTTGTCAACGATTTGGATAATGGAATTGATGGCTTTGTGGCAAAGTTTGCGGATGATATGAAGAGGGGTGGAGGGGTAGGTAGTGCTGAGGGAGTGACGCAAGTGCAGCAGGACTTGGACAAACTGAAAGAATGGGCAAAAAAGTGGCAGATGGAATACAGAGTTATGAAATGCATGATAATGCATTTTGGTAAAAGGAACAGTATGGATTATTATCTCAATGGGGAGAAAGTTCAAATATCAGAGGCGCAGAGGGACTTGGGAGTTCTTGTGCAAGACGCCCAGAAGGTTAATTTACAGGTTGAGTCTGTGGTAAAGAAGGCAAATGCAATGTTGGCATTTATTTCAAGGGGAATAGAATATAAAAACAAGGAGATAATGCTAGTGAGGCCACACTTGGAGTATTGTCAACAGTTTTGGGCGCCATATCTCTGAAAGGATGGAAAACATAGAAAGCATAGAAAACCTACAGCACAATACAGGCCCTTCGGCCTACAAAGCTGTGCCAAACATGAGCCTACCTTAGAAGTTACCTAGGGTTACCCATAGCCCTCTATTTTTCTGAGCTCCATGTACCTGTTCAGGAGTCCCTTAAAAGACCCTATCGTATCTGCCTCCACCACCATTGCTGGCAGCCCATTCCATGCACTCACTACTCTCTGCGTAAAAAACTTACCCCTGACATCTCCTCTGTACCTGCTTCCAAGCACCTTAAAACTGTGTCCTCTCATGCTAGCCATTTCAGCCCTGGAAAAAGCGTCTGACTACCCACACAATCAATGACTCTCATCATCTTATATACCTGTACCAGGTCACCTCTCAGCTTCTGTCGCTGCAAGGAGAAAAGGCCAAGTTCACTCAACCTATTCTCGTAAGGCATTCTCCCCAATCCTGGCAACATCCTTGCAAATCTCCTCTGTTCCCTTTCTATGGTTTCCACATCCTTCCTATAGTGAGGTGACCAGAACTGAGTACAGTACTACAAGTGGGGTCTGACCAGTGTCCTACATAGTTGCAACATTACCTCTCGGCTCCTAAACTTAATCCCACAACTGATGAAGGCCAATGCATAGCATGCTTTCTTAACCACAGAGTCAACCTGCTCAGTAGCTTTGAGTGTCCTGTGGACTTGTACCCCAACATCCCTCTGATCCTCCACACTGCCAAGAGTCTTAACGTTAATACTATGTTCTGTCATCATATTGGACCTACCAAAATGAACCACTTCACACTTATCTGGGTTGAACTTCATCTGCCACTTCTCAGCCCTGTTTTGCATCCTGTCAATATCCCTCTGTAACCTCTGACAGCCCTCCACACTATCCACAACACACCCAACAGCAAATTTACTAACCCACCCCTCCACTTCTTCATCCAGGTCATTTATAAAAATCACAAAGAGTAGGGGTCCCAGAACAGATCCCTGAGGCACTCCACTGGTCACCAACTTCCATGCAGAATATGATCCGTTTACAACCACTCTTTGTCTTCTGTGGGCAAGCCAGTTCTGGATCCACAAAGCAATGTCCCCTTGGATCCCATGCCTCCTTACTTTCTCAATAAGCCTTGCATGGGGTACCTTGTCAAATGCCTTGCTGAAATCCGTATACACTACATCTACTGCTCTTCCTTCATCAATGTGTTTAGTTACATCCAATGATGTTGTCATTGGAGAGAGCCCAGAGGAGGTTCACAAGGAGGATTCCAGGATTGATGGGGTTAACATATGAGGAGCGTTTGACGGCTTTTAGCCTATACTCATTGAAATTTAGAAGAATGCGTGGGGGTCTCATTGAGACCTACCAAATGCTGAAAGAAATAGATAGAATAGATGTGGGAGAGGCTGTTTCCTATGGTGGGGGTATCCAGAACTAGAGGTCATGCTAGAGCCTCAAAATTGAGCCACGGCCTTTTAGAACAGAAGTAAGCAGGAATTTTTTTAGCCAGAGTAGTGAATCTGTGGACTGCTCTGCCACAGACTGTGGTGGAGGCCAAGTCCGAGGGTATATTTAAGGCAGAAGTTGAATATGTCACCATATACAACCCTGAGATTCATTTTCTTGCATGCAGCCTCAACAAATCAATAACCATGATAGAATCAATGAAAAAGTCAAAAGTCAACAAACTTTGCAAATACAAAAAAGGAAACAAAAAAAAAAAGAAATCAGATGTCACGTACCCCATGACAGGAATAAAAAACCAACAGAGATGGAAAACACTTTGGGGTCCAGTATTGCTATTAACTAATAATATTTATTAGTAACTATGCAATACAGTAATATAAATGTAGATAAATCAAACAGGTTAGCAATGATTATATATAAGTAAGTGTGGAAATATGTGAAAATCAAGCTTCTTCAAGTCTAGGGGTAAAAAGTTACAGTCTTACGATGATGAGTAAAGTTCAGTTCAGTTCAGTTCATGGTATTGAGTCAAGTAGTGATGGAGAGAGAGAGAGGGAGAGATTTGAGTCGTCAGGTGAGCTGATGCTGTTGATCTTCCCATTGTCCTCCGAAATCCTTTAAAAGTCATCGACTGTGACCACAACAAAGGGGACCGGTTTTCTGTGGTGGAGCTATCAACCCAGGCAAGGGTAGACACATGGATAACTCCCCACCAGTCAACCCCTTTTCTCACTGCAAGAGCGACTGATCGACCCGCCTGATCGTTCCTCCAAAAGCTCACTTTTTCCTATGGGCGCAACAAAGCTCATTCAGAGTCCAAAACATGTGCCTGCGGTCTATATCATCTGACCCCCTATTTATCTCACCGTACTGGGTACCAACTGTCAGTCAAATAACTCCTCCTTCCCTTCTCTGTGTAAGAAATGTACAAGCAGGCAAATGTCCTTGAGAAGTATAAACACGCTGCTGAAAAATCATAACATCGATTGTCCATCATGTAATGCCTCTCTCGGTCACCATAGCAACTTACGAGCTGCTCGGTGCTGTCTCTCTCTCCAACTCAGCAGAAATCCAAAAGTTATCCAGTTCTTTCTCGTGCCTTAAAGTGACAGTCCAAAATTAGTCTTCATCTCTCTCTCTCTTTTCAAAACAACATGTCGGTGTTAAATATCTCTCTCTCTCTTTTTTCAAAAGCACAGTTCATAGGGGTAATTCAGGACTCTGTCACACAGGGAAAATATCACAGCCGTGCGTAGGCAGGACAGCCCGGAGGGCTTGTCTACAGAGGCCATATGGGTGGAGCTGAGGAACGGGAAAGCTGTGACAGTGACCATACTAATAGGGTTGTATTGTAGACCACCCAATAGTCAGAGAGAATTGGAGGAGCAAATCTGTAGTTAGATTCTGGACTAGTTCCTGAGGATTGGAGAGTGGCTAATGTAACCCCACTTTTTAAAAAAGGAGGGAGAGAGAAACCGGGGAACTATAGACCGGTTAGCCTAACGTTGGTGGTGGGGAAACTGCTGGAGTAAGTTATCAAAGATGTGATAACAGCACATTTGGAAAGCGGTGAAATGATTGGACAAAGTCAGCATGGATTTGTGAAAGGAAAATCATGTCTGACGAATCTCATAGAATTTTTTGAGGATGTAACTAGTAGAGTGGATAGGGGAGAACCAGTGGATGTGGTATATTTGGATTTTCAAAAGGCTTTTGACAAGGTCCCACACAGGAGATTAGTGTGCAAACTTAAAGCACACGGTATTGGGGGTAAGGTATTAATGTGGATAGAGAATTGGTTAGCAGACAGGAAGCAAAGAGTGGGAATAAATGGGACCTTTTCAGAATGGCAGGCAGTGACTAGTGGGGTACCGCGAGGCTCAGTGCTGGGACCCCAGTTGTTTACAATATATATTAATGACTTGGATGAGGGAATTAAATGCAGCATCTCCAAGTTTGCGGATGAAACGAAGTTGGGCGGCAGTGTTAGCTGTGAGGAGGATGCTAAGAGGATGCAGGGTGACTTGGATAGGTTAGGTGAGTGGGCAAATTCATGGCAGATGCAATTTAATGTGGATAAATGTGAAGTTATCCACTTTGGTGGCAAAAATAGGAAAACAGATTATTATCTGAATGGTGGCCGATTAGGAAAAGGGGAGGTGCAACGAGACCTGGGTGTCATTATACACCAGTCATTGAAAGTGGGCATGCAGGTACAGCAGGCGGTGAAAAAAGCAAATGGTATGCTGGCATTTATAGCAAGAGGATTCGAGTACAGGAGCAGGGAGGTACGACTGCAGTTGTACAAGGCCTTGGTGAGACTACACCTGGAGTATTGTGTGCAGGTTTGGTCCCCTAATCTGAGGAAAGACATCCTTGCCATAGAGGGAGTACAAAGAAGGTTCACCAGATTGATTCCTGGGATGGCAGGACTTTCATATGAAGAAAGACTGGATGAACTGGGCTTGTACTTGTTGGAATTTAGAAGATTGAGGGGGGATCTGATTGAAACGTATAAAATCCTAAAGGGATTGGACAGGCTAGATGCAGGAAGATTGTTCCCGATGTTGGGGAAGTCCAGAACGAGGGGTCACAGTTTGAGGATAAAGGGGAAGCCTTTCAGGACCGAGATGAGGAAAAACTTCTTCACACAGAGAGTGGTGAATCTGTGGAATTCTCTGCCACAGGAAACAGTTGAGGCCAGTTCATTGGCCATACTTAAGAGCGAGTTAGATATGGCCCTTGTGGCTACGGGGATCAGGGGGTATGGAGGGAAGGCTGGGGCGGGGTTCTGAGTTGGATGATCAGCCATGATCATAATAAATGGCAGTGCAGCTCGAAGGGCCGAATGGCCTACTCCTGCACCTATTTTCTATGTTTCTATAGCAGACCAATGTAAGAAACAGAAAGTTTTAATAGTAGGGGATTTTAGCTTTCCACATATTGACTGGGACTCCCACACTGTGAAAGGGCTAGGTGGCTTGGAGTTTGTCAAATGTGTATCAATATATAGAGGTACCAACAAGAGGGGATGCAATACTTGATCTCCTACTAGGGAACCAGACGGTCAGGTGACAGAAGTATGTGTAGGCGAACATTTTGGGTCCAGTGACCGTAATGTCATTAGTTTCAAGTTAATTATGGATAAGGATAGGTCTGGTCCTCGAGTTGGGGTTCCGAATTGGAGAAGGACCAATTTTGTGTAAATGAGAAAGGATCTAGGAAGAGTGGATTGGGATGAGTTGTTTTCTGGCAAGGATGTGTTCAGTAAGTGCAAGGCCTTCAAAGGTGAAATTTTGAGAGCGCAGAGTTTGCATGTTCCTGCCAGGATTAAAGGCAAAGTTAACAGGCATAGGGAACCTTGGTTTTCAAGGGATATTGGTGATCTGGTTAAGAAAAAGAGAGAGGTGAATAGCAAGTATATGCAACAACGAACAAATGAGGTACTTGAAGAGTGTAGAAAATGTAAGAAAATACTAAAGAAAGAAATCAGGAAGGCAAAAAAAGACATAGAAACATAGAAACATAGAAACATAGAAAATAGGTGCAGGAGTAGGCCATTCGGCCCTTCGAGCCTGCACCGCCATTTATTATGATCATGGCTGATCATCCAACTCAAAACCCAGCCTTCCCTCCATACCCCGTGACCCCTGTAGCCACAAGGGCCATATCTAACTTCCTTTTAAACATAGCTAATGAACTGGCCTCAACAGTTTGCTGTGGCAGAGAATTCCACAGATTCACCACTCTCTGTGTGAAGAAGTTTTTCCTAACGTCGGTCCTAAAAGGCTTCCCCTCTATCCTCAAACTGTGACCCCTCGTTCTAGACCTCCCCAACATCGGGAACAATCTTCCCGCATCTAGCCTGTCCAATCCCTTTAGGATCTTATACGTTTCAATCAGATCCCCCCTCAATCTTCTAAATTCCAACGAGTACAAGCCCAGTTCATCCAGTCTTTCTTCATATGAAAGACCTGCCATCCCAGGAATCAATCTGGTGAACCTTCTTTGTACTCCCTCTATGGCAAGGATGTCTTTCCTCAGATTAGGGGACCAAAACTGCACACAATACTCCAGGTGTGGTCTCACCAAGGCCTTGTACAACTGCAGTAGTACCTCCCTGCTCCTGTACTCGAATCCTCTCGCTATAAATGCCAGCATACCGTTCGCCTTTTTCACCGCCTGCTGTACCTGCATGCCCACTTTCAATGACTGGTGTATAATGACACCCAGGTCTCGTTGCACCTCCCCTTTTCCTAATCGGCCACCATTCAGATAATAATCTGTTTTCCTATTTTTGCCACCAAAGTGGATAACTTCACATTTATCCACATTAAATTGCATCTGCCATGAGTTTGCCCACTCACCCAACCTATCCAAGTCACCCTGCATCCTCTTAGCATCCTCCTCACTGCTAACACTGCCACCCAGCTTCGTGTCATCCGCAAACTTGGAGATGCTGCATTTAATTCCCTCATCCAAGTCATTAATATATATTGTAAACAACTGGGGTCCCAGCACTGAGCCTTGCGGTACCCCACTAGTCACCGCCTGCCATTCTGAAAAGGTCCCGTTTATTCCCACTCTTTGCTTCCTGTCTGCTAACCAATTCTCCACCCACACCAATACCTTACCCCCAATACCATGTGCTTTAAGTTTGCACACTAATCTCCTGTGTGGGACCTTGTCAAAAGCCTTTTGAAAATCCAAATATACCACATCCACTGGTTCTCCCCTATCCACTCTACTAGTTACATCCTCAAAAAATTCTATGAGATTCGTCAGACATGATTTTCCTTTCACAAATCCATGCTGACTTTGTCCGATCATTTCACCGCTTTCCAAATGTGCTGTTATCACATCCTTGATAACTGACTCCAGCAGTTTCCCCACCACCGACGTTAGGCTAACCGGCCTATAATTCCCCGGTTTCTCTCTCCCTCCTTTTTTAAAAAGTGGGGTTACATTAGCCACCCTCCAATCCTCAGGAACTAGTCCAGAATCTAACGAGTTTTGAAAAATTATCACTAATGCATCCACTATTTCTTGGGCCACTTCCTTAAGCACTCTGGGATGCAGACCATCTGGCCCTGGGGATTTATCTGCCTTCAATCCCTTCAATTTACCTAACACCACTTCCCTACTAACATGTATTTCGCTCAGTTCCTCCATCTCACTGGACCCTCTGTCCCTTACTATTTCTGGAAGATTATTTATGTCCTCCTTAGTGAAGACAGAACCAAAGTAATTATTCAATTGGTCTGCCATGTCCTTGCTCCCCATAATCAATTCACCTGTTTCTGTTTGCAGGGGACCTACATTTGTCTTTATCAGTCTTTTCCTTTTTACATATCTATAAAAGCTTTTACAGTCCGTTTTTATGTTCTCTGCCAGTTTTCTCTCATAATCTTTTTTCCCCTTCCTAATTAAGCCGTTTGTCCTCCTCTGCTGAACTCTGAATTTCTCCCAGTCCTCAGGTGAGCCACTTTCTCTGGCTAATTTGTATGCTACTTCTTTGGAATTGATACTATCCCTAATTTCTCTTGTCAGCCACGGGTGCACTACCTTCCTTGATTTATTCTTTTGCCAAACTGGGATGAACAATTGTTGTAGTTCGTCCATGCAACCTTTAAATGCCTGCCATTGCATATCCACCGTCAATCCTTGAAGTGTCATTTGCCAGTCTATCTTAGCTAATTCATGTCTCATACCTTCAAAGTTACCCCTCTTTAAGTTCAGAACCTTTGTTTCTGAATTAACTACATGAGGTTGCTTTGGCAGATAATGTGAAGGTAAACCTGAAGGGTTTCTACAAGTACAGTATATTAAGAGTAAAAGGATAGTAAGGGGCAAAATTGGTCTCCTAGAAGATCAGAGTGGTCGTCTATATGTGGAGCCTCACGTGATGGGGGAGATTTTGCATCAGTATTTACTCAGGAAACTGGCATAGTGTATATGGAAGGAAGGGAAACAAGCAGTAGTGTCATGGAACATATAGAGATTAAAGAAGAGGAGGTGCTTGCTGCCTTACAGCAAATAAGGGTAGGTAAATCCCCCGGGCCTGATATGGTATTTCCTCGGGCCTTGAGAGAGACTAGTGTAGAAATTGCAGGGGCCCTGGCAGAAATATTTAAAATGTCCTTAGCCACGGGTGCAGTGCCGGAGGATTGGAGGGTAGCTCATGTTGTTCCGTTGTTTAAAAAAGGCTCCAAAAGTAAACCAGGTAATTACAGGCCAGTGAGCCTGACATCAGTAGTAGGCAAATTATTGGAAGGTGTTCTGAGAGATCGGATATACAAGTATTTGGACAGTCAAGGGCTGATTAAGGATAGTCAGCATGGCTTTGTGCGTGGTAGATCATGTTTAACGAATCTTGTAGAGTTTTTTTCAGGAAGTTACGAAGGAAGTAGATGAGGGAAAGGCTTTGGATGTTGTCTACATGGACTTTAGTAAGGCCTTTGACAAGGTCCCACATAGGAGATTAGTTCAGAAGGTTCAGACACTAGATATCCATGGAGAGGTTGTAAACTGGATTCGAAATTGGCTGTGTGGGAGAAGACAGAGTGGTAGTGGATGATTGCTTCTCAGACTGGAGGCCTGTGACTAGTGGTGTGCCTCGGGGATCTGTGCTGGGACCATTGTTATTTGTTGTCTATATCAATGATCTAGATGATAATGTGGTAAATTGGATCAGCAAGTTTGCTGATGACACTAAGATTGGAAGCGTTGTGCACAGTGAGGAAGGCTTTCAAAGCTTGCAGAGGGATCTGGACCAACTGGAAAAATGGGCCAGAAAATGGCAGATGGAATTTAATGCAGACAAGTGCGAGATATTGCATTTTGGAAGGACAAATCAAGGTAGGACATACACAGTAAATGGTAGGGCACTGAGGAGTGTGGAGGAACAAAGGGATCTGGGAGCTCAGATACATAATTCCCTGAAAGTGGCGTCACAGGTAGACAGAGTTGTAAAGAAGGCTTTTGGCATCCTGGAATTCATAAATCAAAGTATTGAGTATAGGAGCTGGGATGTTATGGTGAGGTTATATAAGACATTGGTGAGGCCAAATTTGAAGTATTGTGTAACACACATAAAAGTTGCTGGTGAACGCAGCAGGCCAGGCAGCATCTCTAGGAAGAGGTGCAGTCGACGTTTCAGGCCAAGACCCAGGACGAAGGGTCTCGGCCTGAAACGTCGACTGCACCTCTTCCTAGAGATGCTGCCTGGCCTGCTGTGTTTACCAGCAACTTTTATGTGTGTTGCTTGAATTTCCAGCATCTGCAGAATTCCTGTTGTTTGAAGTATTGTGTGCAGTTCTGGTCACCTAACTATAGGAAGGATATCAGTAAGATTGAAAGAGTGCAGAGAAGATTTACTAGGATGTTGCCGGGTCTTCAGGAGTTGAGTTACAGGGAAAGATTGAACAGGTTAGGACTTTATTCCTGAAGCATAGAAGAATGAGGGGAGATTTGATAGAGGTTTACAAAATTATGAGGGGTATAGACAGAGTAAATGTGAGTAGGCTCTTTCCACTTAGATTAGAAGAGATAAATACGAGAGGACATGGCTTTAGGGTGAAAGGTGAAAGGTTTAGGGGGAACATTAGGGGGAACTTCTTCACTCAGAGAGTGGTGGAAGTGTGGAATGAGCTGCCATCTGACGTGGTAAATGCGAGCTCACTCTTACGTTTTAAGAATAAATTGGATAGATACATGGATGGGAGAGGTCTGGAGGGTTATGGACTGGATGCAGATCAATGGGACCAGCGGAATAAAGTTTTGGCACAGACTAGAAGGGCAAAATGGCCTGTTTTCTGTACTGTAGTGTTCTATGGTTCTATAAAAATAATAATAATAAATAAATAAGCAATAAATATTGACGATATGAGATGAAGAGTCCTTGAAAGTGAGTCCATAGGTTGTGGGAACAGTTCAGTGTTGGGGTGAGTGAAGTTATCCCCTTTGGTTCAAGTGCCTGATGGTCGTGGGGTAAAAACTGCTCCTGAACCTGGTGGTGTGGGACCTGAGGCTCATTGTGGTGAGTGAAGTTATCCACACTGGTTCAGGAGCCTGATGGTTGAGGGGTAATAACTGTTCCTGAACCTGGTGGTGTGGGACCTGAGGCTCATTGTGGTGAGTGAAGTTATCCACACTGGTTCAGGAGCCTGATGGTTGAGGGGTAATAACTGTTCCTGAACCTGGTGGTATGGGTTCTGAGGCTCCTGCACGTCCTTCCCAATGGCAGCAGAGAGAAGAGAGCATGGCCTGGATGGTGGGGGTCCTTGAGTCTTATTTCCTGCAATAAGACTCTGTGTAGATGGGCTCTAAGGTCTGTCCAAAAGTCGTACAGCAGTGGGACAGAAGCTGTCCTTTACCTGGGGTCAGCCAAAACCATTCCCTACAAAAGGATTCAAAGTACATTTCACAGAAACATTTCGAATTTTGAAAGGCACGGACAGAGTGGATGTGGCAAAGTTGTTTCCCATGGTGGGGGAGTCTAGTACGAGAGGGCATGACTTAAGGATTGAAGGGCGCCCATTCAGAACAGAGATGCAAAGAAATTTTTTAGCCAGAGGGTGGTGAATCTATGAAATTTGTTACCACGGGCGGCAGTGGAGGCCAAGTCATTGGGTGTATTTAAGGCAGAGATTGATAGGTATCTGAGTAGCCAGGGCACCAAAGGTTATGGTGAGAAGGCAGGGGAGTGGGACTAAATGGGAGAATAGATCAGCTCATGATAAAATGGCGGAGCAGACTCGATGGGCCGACTGGCCGACTTCTGCTCCTTTGTCTTATGGTCTTTCATTTATTAACAAAGAATTTACAAATGATACAACCTTGAAATTTGTCTGCTTACAGGCAGCCACAGAACAAGAAACCTGAACGAACCCGGTTAAAAAAGACCAACCCCCAACGCAGAGGAAAACAAACACAAATCATGCAAACAATAGAAGCAAGCATCAGCATTCCAAACCAGATTGAATCTATAGACCCGGATCGCGTAGTAGCTGGATTAGGCTCATATCCTCGGGCAGAACAGTCAGGGTTAAAATACTTGCCCTGCCTGCAAATTATCGGACTGAAGGGGCAGGGCAGAAGTGGAAGTGGTGTTGAAAGTCTGATGTTTAGTTTGTTTTGAGAATCCCAGGATTTATGGTAGATTTACCCTAATCTTTTTTGTTTTGATAGCCAATACGTATCAAGTTACCTCTGACTTCAAAACGTACATCTCTACTCAATGAGCAAGTAATGTTAACAGAGGAAGACCAGGCTGTCCAGTTTAGCATCACGTGTACACCCCTCCCCAGTAACCATTCAGAGGACAACTATATTCAAGGTTGTGCACAGAGAGAGGACCATGTAAACATTTATTTATTGAGATACAGCGCACAATAGGCCCTTCCTCACTTTGAGCTGCGCTACCCAGCAATTCCCCGATTTAATGCTAGTCTAATCACAGAACAACTTACGATGACCAATTAATCTACCTACTGGCTATGTCTTTGGACTGTGGGAGGAAACAGGAGCACCTACAGGAAACCCACGCAGTCTCAGGAAAGAACATACAAGCTCCTTACAGGCAGCAGTAGATATTTAACCCAGTTTGCTAGTAGTTCAAAGCATTGTGCTAACCACTACACTACCCTGCCGCCCCGAAGCTTGGCACATTGAGGCATGTTTAGAGGACTACTATAAATCCGTGCACTTGTGTGGGGAAGGACACTACAGGCCAGATGCAGTGGGACAGAACACAGAACAGTACAGCGCAGGATGAGGCCCTTTAACTCACAATGTCTGTGCTGAACACATTATTAATTAAACTAATCCCTCCAGCCTCCACCTGATCTATAACCCTCCATTCCCAGAATATGCAGTTGCTCATTTAATAAGCCCTTGAACACCACTATTACATATTTATGTGTCTGTCGTGTCTGACGATGATAGGAAACCTGTGAGAAGGGTTTTTAAAATGGAAAGGCTTTTGCACTGGGACAGTTCCACTCTCTTATATAGTCACAGACTCATAGAAAAGTACAACACAGAAACATGCCTTCATCCTATCTAGACCCGGCCAACCATTCAAGCTGTAAGCTCACATCGACCCGCACCGAGACCATAGCCTCCACACCGCTAACATCCATGTATCTATCTAGACATCCCTTAAACATTGACCTTGAGCTCGCATGCACCACTTGCACTGGCAGCTCGTTCCACAGTCACGATCCTCTGATTGAAGAGGTTTCCTCTCGTGTTCCTTTTAAACTTTCCACTTTTCACCCTTAACCCATGACCTCTGGTTGTAGTCTCAGTGAACCTCAGAGGAAAAAGTCTGCTTGCATTTGCCCCTCATAATTGAATTGACTTTATTACTTACATACTTCATATACCGTAAGGAGTAAAAATCTTCACGTTACATTTCCGTATGAATGTGTAATGTGCAATTTATAGTGATTTGTAATAAATAGTATGTACAACAGGACAGTCAGTATAACATAGAAATACAGTTGTATCAGCATGAATTAATCAGTCTGATGGCCCGGTGGAAAAAGCTGTCCTGGAGCCTGTTGGTTCTGGCTTTTATGCTGCGGTACCAGTTTTTATACTGTGATACAGCAAACAGTTTGTGATTGGGGTGACTCGAGTCCCCAATGATCCTTCGGGCCCGTTTTACACACCTGTCTCTGTGAACGTCCTGAATCACGGGAAGTTCACAACTACAGATGTGCTGGGCTGTCTGCACCACTCTCTGCAGAATCCTGTGATTGAGGGAAGTACAGTTCCCATACCAGGCGGTGATGCAGCCAGTCAGGATGCTCTCAATTGTGCCCCTGTAGAAAGTTCTTAGGATTTGGGAGGCCAGACCAAACTTCCTCAACCGTCTGAGGTGAAAGAGGTGCTGTAGTGCCTTTTTCACCACACAGCTGGTGTGTACAGACCACGTGAGATCCTCAGTGATGTGTATGCCGAGGAATGTGAAGCTGCTTACCCTCTCAACCCCAGATCCACTGATGTCAATAGGGGTTAACCGGTCTCCATTCCTCCTGTAATCCACAACCAGCTCCTTTGTTTTTGCGACATTGAGGGAGAGGTTGTTTTCTTGACACCACTGTGTCAAAGAGATGACTTCTTCCCAGTAGGCCACCTCGTTATTGTTTGAGATAAGGCCAATCAATGTAGCATCATCGGCAAATTTAATTTAGCAGATTAGAGCTGTGGGTGGTGACACATCATGGGTATACAGGGAGTAATGGAGGGGACCTAGTACACAGCCCTGATGGGCTTCCTGTGTTGAGGGTCAGAGGGGCAGAGGTGAGGGAGCCCACTCCTACCACCTGCCGGCGATCTGACAGGAAGTCCAGGATCCAGATGCACAAGGCAGGGTGAAGGCCGAGGTCTCTGAGCTTCTTGTCGAGCCTGGATGGAATTATGGTGTTGAATGCTGAACTGTAGTTCAAGAACAGCATTCTCACAGAAGCATCCCTCTTCTCCAGGTGTGTAAGGACAGTATGTAGAGCTGTGGCTACTGCATCATCTGTCAATCAGTTGTGTCAGTAGGTGAATTGTAGGGGGTCCAGTGTGGGTGGTAGCAGGCTGCAGATGTAATCCTTGACCAGCATCTCAAAGCATTTGCTTATTATTGAGGTGAGTGCAACAGGACGCCAGTCGTTCAGACATGTTACCTTGGTCTTTTTAGGTACAGAAACAATGGTGGATGTTTTGGAGCAGGAGGGCACTCTACACTGGGAAAGGGAGAGATGAAAAAATTTGTATACCTCTATCAAATCTCCCCTCAATCTTCTACATTCCAAGGAATAAAATCCTAACCTATTCAATCTATCCTTCTAATTCAGGTTCTCCAGCCCAGACAACTTGTTTGTAAATTTTCTTTGTACTGTTTCAACCTTTTTTAAATCTTTCCTGTAGGCAGGTGACCAAAACTGTACACAGTACTCCAAATAAGGTCTCACCAATGTCTTATACAATTTGAGCACAACATACCATCTTCTGTACTCAATACTTTGGTTTATGAAGGGCAATGTGCCAAAAGCTTTCTTAATGACCCTAGCAACACACATCAAAGTTGCTGGTGAACGCAGCAGGCCAGGCAACATCTCTAGGAAGAGGTACAGTCGATGTTTCAGGCGGAGACCCTTAATGACCCTATCTACCTATGACACCGCTTTCAACAAATTATGGACCTGTATTCCTCAGAAGTCCACCTCCACTGGTACAAACATGCGTCACAAACTGGGGTCTTCCATGGCTGCGGTGGATGACGATGACGTCTTCTGTGCCTGGTCGTGCCCTTCGCTCTCCACGGAGCGTTACAGCACTGCCTTCCCGGCTGCTGGAGCTCACTGTAGATATCATGCACCCAGTCCGCCGGAGCGGACTTCGCTGTTGGGATGAGGCCACGTTCTTCCTTCACCTGGTTTAGCCTGCCTTGAAGCGGTGTACCAGGATGTGTCTGCTGTCGCACACAGACAGCTACCGAAGCTGAAAGCTGAATCTCTGGAGGAGACCAATAGTGAGAGAGCTGCCCCAGAATGGACACAACAAGTTCCTTCACCAGAGGTGTTATCCCTTCCTGACAACACATACACCCCACTACATATGTCTAACAGCATCTTAAGCCCCACTATCGTAATGCCTCCATCACCATCCGGGCAGCGCTCTCCAAGCTCCTACAACTCTCTGCATACAAAAACTCATTCAAAACGAACTGAGCTGCAGCCTTTGTCAAGGCTGCGGGGCAGGTTTAGTTCATTTTTTTAGGCTGGTAAGGATGATTTTGGAGACAGGGAGGGGAGTTGGGGGTCAGGTTAGGGTTTAGGGACAGGTTGTGGGAGAACTGGAGACAGACCAGAGTGTAAGTTTAAGTCTAAGCCCCCGCTGCACAATTAAAAGCCAGTGGCGTGGGCGTGGTTCGACAAGGATGTTCAGGACCCTGTCATTGGCGAGACCAGAGTTTCAGGTCTGGAGTTTGGATCCTCATCAAGCTCCTCATTTATTATCATCTACGAACCCTGGGTCGATATGGAAAATCGAAGCCCAAAGTTCAACCAGATGTCCGGATACGTGGCACCAATGTAACACGCTCACAACTCACTAAGCCTAACCCATACACCTTTGGAATGTGAGAGGAAACCGAGGCACCCAGAAATAACCGACATGGACATGGGGAGAAAGTAGAACTCGTTACAGGCAGGTGGCGGGAATTGAACCCCTATCTGACAGGAAGCACAGTAACGCCGTGCGCCAACTACTACACTAGCCTGAATACATACAATGCCTACAAAACGGATTCAGTCCTTGGAAGTTTTCATGTTTTATTGTTTTACAACATTGAATCACAACGGATTTAACCTAGCTTTTTTGACACTGATCAACAGCAAAAGATCTTCTATGTCAAAGTGAAAACAGATATCTACAAAGTGATTTAAATTCATGACAAATATAAAACACAAAATAATTGATTGCATAAGTATTTACCCCCTTTAATATGACCCACCAAATCATCACTGGTGCAGCCAATTGGTTTTAGAAGTCACATAATTAGTTAAACGGAGATCTGTTTTTGGAGACCTGTGTGCAGTCAAGGTCTTTCAATCGATTGCAGTAAAAATACACCTGTATCTGGAAGGTCCAACTACTGGTGAGTCAGTATCCCGACAAAAACTACACCATGAAGACAAACGAACACTCCAAGCAACTTTGCAAAAAGGTTATTGAAAAGCACAAGTCAGGAGATGGATACAAGAAAATTTCCAGGTAACTGAATATCCCCTGGAGTACAGATAAGTCAATCATCAAGAAATGGAAAGAATATGTCACAGCTGTAAATCTGCCTAGAGCAGGCAGTCCTCAAAAACTGAGTGACCATGCAAGAAGGGGACTAGTGAGGGAGGCCACCAAGAGACCTATGACAACTCTGGAGGAGTCACAAGCTTCAGTGGCTGAGATGGGAGAGACTGCACATACAACAACTGCTGACCAGGTTCTTCACCAGTCACAGCTTTATGGGAGAGTGGCAAAGAGAAAGCCATTGTTGAAAAAAGATGATATGAAATCTCAGCTGGAGTTTGCCAGAAGGCACATGGGAGATTCTGAAGTCAGCTGGAAGAAGGTTCTATGGTCCAATGAAACCAAAATTGAGCATTTTGGCCATCAGACTAAATGTTATGTCTGGCGTAACCCAAATACCGCATATTATCAAAAACACACCATCCCTACCGTGAAGCATGGTGGTGGCTGCATCATGCTGTGGGGATGCTTCACTGCAACAGGCCCTGGAAGGCTTGTGAGGTGGGGGGTAAAATGAATGAGGCAAATTACAGAAGTGTCCTGAAGGAAAACTTGATACAGTCTGCAAGAGAACTGCACCTTGGGAGAAGATTTGTTTCCCAGCAAGACAATGACATCAACCAAAGCCAAAGCTACACAGGAATGGCTTAAAAACAACAAAGTTAATATCCAGGAGTGGCCAAGTCAGAGTCCAGATCTCAATCCAATTGAGAATTTGTGGCTGGACTTGAAAAAGGCTGCTCACTCACGATCCCCATGCAATCTGACAGAGCTTGAGCAGTTTTGTAAAGAAGAATGGGGAAAAATTGCAGGATCCAAATGCATAAAGCTGATAGAGACCTATCCACACAGACTCAAGGCTGTAATTGTTGCTAAAGGAGCATCTACTAAATACTGACTTGAGGAGGGTGTGAATACTTATGCAAACAATTATTTTGTGTTTTATATTTGTAATTTTAATTTAGATCACTTTGCAGAGATCTGTTTTCACTTTGGCACGAAAGAGTCTTTATCTGTGCATCAGTGTCAAAAAAGCCAAATTAAATCCACTGTGACTCAATGTTGTAAAACAATAAAATATGAAAACTTCCAAGGGGGGATGAATACATTTTATAGGCACTGTAACTTAAACAATAACAGGAACAAAAGAAACATAAAGGCATTAGTGCAGGTTGAGAGAGAGAGAGAAAGAGAGAAATTCATCCCTTGAAAAAGTAATAATTTGGAGGCAATTGCAGAGTGCTGCACAGTACAGTCTGGGAGGGAATTCCAGCAATTAAGAACAGTACAGCACTGTACAGACCCTTCGGCCCACGATGTTGTGCCAACCCTTTAACCTAGGCCAAGATCAACCTAACCTTTCCCACCAATGTAGACCTCCATTTTTTTCAGCCATATGCCTATTTAAGCCTTTTACAAGTTCTTAATGTATCTGCCTCTACCACTACTCTGAGCAGCATATTTTATGCACCCACCTCTCTCTGTGTAAAATCAATCCACCTCTGACATTCCCCCCTCCTATACTTTCCTCCAATAAATTAAAGTTACACTCTCCCCTCCTATTGGCCATTTGCAGGAAAAGGCATTGGCTGTCCACTCTATCTATGTCTCTTATCGTCTTATACACATCTATCAATTTGCCTCTCATCCTCCTCTCCAAAGATAAAAGCCCCAGTTCACTCGACCTGCTCGCTAGTCCAGTCAGGACCCTGGTAAGTGAAGGCTGGATTAGGGAAGGCTCTGGGCCTCTACTCACTGGAATTCAGAAGAGTGAGGGGGTGCCTTCATTGAATGTTGAAAGGCCCTGACAGAGTGGAGGTGGAGAGGATCTTTCCTTGGTGAGGGAGTGTAAAACCAGAGGACGCAGCCTCAGAATAGAGGGGCGTCCATTTAGAACAGAGATGAGGAGGAATCTCTTTAGCCAGAGGGTGGTGAACCTGTGGAATTTGTTGCCACAGGTGGCTGTGGAGGCCAAGTCATTGGGTATATTTAAGACAGGAGTTGATAGATTCTTGATTAGTCAGGGCATGAAGGGAAATAGGGGAAAAGACAGGAGACTGGGGCTGAGAGGGAAAATTGATCAGCCATGATGAAATGGCGGGCAGACTCGATGGGTCAAATGGCCTAATTCTGTTGCTATGGTCTGAATCTCCTCTGGAGAATGGTAATTGGAATTGGTTTATAGCTGTCACACGTACTGAGATAAAGTGAAAGGTTTGGGCTTGAGTATCTTCTCAGCAGATCATTCTCGCTGGCACTTGAAGCGTGGCAACATGTGGGGCTGCCCCCAGCACAATGCTCACTGATTTGAAGGAAACAACACATTTCACTGTATGTTTCAATGTACATGTGACAAATAAAGCTAATCTTTGCAATACACTGTGATGCTGCTGGAAGGAACTCACAGTTTTTATATCCTTGGCATACACGTATGCCCATGACAATAAGCTTAGACTTAACAATAAACTTACATTTGAAAGCTGTCGGGATGGATGATAAATTCTCATCTTGTAATGATACCTGAATTCTAAAAAATAAAACCAATTCCCTCTGTCACGTGCTTCAACGTCTCCTTTTTAACCCGCTGTTAAAATATGTCAACTCTCTTGTCAAGTCAGAATCAGAATCAGGTTTAATACCGCTGGCATGTCATGAAATTTGTTGTCTTTGTGGCAGCAGTACAATGCAATAAAAATGTAAATTACAGTAAGTATATGTGTATACTAAATAGTTAAATAAAATCAGTAGTGCAAAAATTGAATTAAAAAGTAGTGAGGTAGTGTTCATGGGTTCAATGTCCATTCAGAAATCAGATGACAGAGGGGAAGAAGCTGTTCCTGAATCGTTGAGTGTGTGTCTTCAGGCTCCTGTACCTCCTCCCTGATGGCAGCGATGAGAAGAGGGCATGTCCTGGGTGACGGGGGTCCTTTGAGGCATCACCCCTTGAAGATGTCCTGGATGCTGTGGAGGCTGGTGCCCATGATGGAGCTGACCGAGTTTACAACTCTCTGCTGTTTATTTTCATCGTCTGGCCCACCCCAACATACCGGACGCCGATGCAACCAATCAGAATGCTCTCCACGGTACATCTGCAGAAATCTGCGAGTCTTTGCTGACATACCAATTTCCTCAAACTCCTCCTTCTAAGGGAAAAGGGAAAGGCGATTCAGTCCTTCTTGTCCATTCTATCAATCAGCCATGCCCGGTCTGGATGAAAGTCCCATTCTGCCATAAAATCATCGACAGAAGTTATTTCATCTGTGTCATCAGACTTAGTGGCAGATTAGTGGTGAGAAATAGCAGATGGAGTTTAACACGGCCAAATGTGAAGTGTTTCAACTAGCTAGGTCAACTTCAAAGAGACAGTATACTGTTAAGGGCAAGTTCATTACTGGTGTTGATGAGCAGAGGGATATTGGGGTCCAAGTGTATCGATTCATTAAAGTGGCTACGTAGGGTACAGAAGGTATATGGCTTGCTTGCCTTTACTAGTCAAAGAACTGAGTTCCAAAATCAGGAAGTTATGTTGCAGCTTTATAAAACTCTGGTGAGGCCACATCTGGAGTATTGTGTACAGCTCTGGCTGCTCCACTACAGGGAGGATGTTGACGCTTCGGAGAGGGTGCAGGAGAGGTTCACCAGGATTCTGCCTGGATTAGAGGACACGAGACATCGGACAAACTTTGGTTCTTTTCTCTGGAGCAGCAGAGGCTGAGGAGGTATGTGATAGAGGTATATAAGATTATGAGAGGCAGAGAGTTGACACACAATGTCTTTTTCCAAGGATTGAAATCTTAAATACCAGGGGGCATTCACTGAAGGTGAGAGGGGGGTAATTTCAATGAAGATGTGAAGGGCAAGTTCTTTTTACACAGGAGTTGGTGGGTGCCTGGAAAACGCTGCACTGTGTGGTGGTAGAAGTTCAAAGATTCAAAGTACACTTATTGTCAAAATATTTATCAGTATACCAACCCTGAGATTTGTATTTCCCACAAACAGCCACGAAACAGAGAAACACCATGGAAACCGTTCAAAGAAGAGATCAAACACCCAACACCTGAACTAAAGAACAAATCCCACAGACATCAAAAAACAAGTAGAAAACACACAGAACATAAA
Source organism: Mobula hypostoma (assembly GCF_963921235.1). Lineage (NCBI taxonomy): Eukaryota > Metazoa > Chordata > Chondrichthyes > Myliobatiformes > Myliobatidae > Mobula > Mobula hypostoma. The sequence goes on along the minus strand of NC_086108.1, from coordinate 3,573,125 downwards.
ACACCAAACAGCAGAGACCTCGGCAGAGGCAGAAACATTAAATTCTTTTAAGGGATGTTTTGATAGGCGCATGCATGTAAGTGAAATGAAGGGATATGGACATTGAGTAGAGAAGAGATTAGTTTAGTTAGCTATTTGATTACTAATTTAATTGGTTTGGCACAACACTGTGGACTGAAGGTCCTGTTTCTGTGCTGTCCTGTTCTATGAATCAACAAAACAAAACAAAAGGATTTCAGAGTCCGTTTCGTCTCAAAGCTCAGTCAGTTAAGCGAGCAGGTCGGGGTGGTGGAGAACCCTACACGTAGACCCGAAGCTCTTTCTGACACGCAAGACCACCGGCTGTTTAAAGACCAGAGGAGCCCTCTGGTCTAATGAAGCATAAGAGCTAAGCAGAATCAGTATACTGTAGACGTGGTGTCCCAACTCTTAAGAGGATTTACTAAAGCACCGAGCATATGTTTTCCCTTCAGTGCTGTTTATTATGAAGGATGGACTACTTACTAAAAATTGCCAGGGGTTGTGGGGGAGGGTTTGTTTGACAAGATGCCCCAATTAAGCTCTTGAAGGAGAAGAATTTAACCACAACCTGAATTAATACAGAGCAGAGAACATAAAATAGCGAAGAGTACACGACAGGAACAGGCCCATTCGGCCCACAATGTTGTGCCGAACAGCTAAGAAGCAAACCAAAAATACCCGAACACTAATCCCTCCTACCTACACCATGTCCATATCCCACCATCCTCCTCACATCCCTGTACCTATCCAAATGTCTCTTAAATGTTGAAATCAAGCTCACATGCACCACTTACGCTGGCAGCTCATTCCACACTCTCACCACTCTCTGAGTGAAGAAGTTTCTCCTCATGTTCCCCTTAAACTTCTCACCTTTTCACCCTTAACCCATGACCTCTGGTTGTAGTCCCACCCAACCTCAGTGGAAAAAGGCTGCTTGCATTTTCCCTATCTCTACCACTCATAATTTTGTATACCTCTATCAAATCTCCTCTCAATCTTCTATGTTCCAAGGAATAATGTCCTAACCTATTTAATCTTTCCTTAAAACTCAGGTCCTCCAGTCCCGGCAACATCCTTGTAAAATTTCTCTGTACTTTTTCAACCTTATTTACATCTTTCCTGCAGGTAGGTGACCAAAACTGCACACAATACTGCAAATTACTGCTCTCATGACTACACCCCTTCCCCACATGAAACCACCATGGTGGGCTTCACAGCTGAACAGGTGAGAAGACAGTTGAAACGTCTCAACCCAAGCAAGGCTGCAGGACGGGATGGTGTCAGCACCAGGGTGCTCAAAGCCTGTGCCCCTCAGCTATGTGGAGTACTTCGCCATGTCTTCAACCTGAGCCTGAGTCTCCGGAGGGTTCCTGTGCTGTGGAAGACGTCCTGCCTCGTCCCTGTGCCGAAGACGCCGCGCCCCAGCGGCCTCAATGACTACAGACCGGTGGCATTGACCTCCCACATCATGAAGACCCTGGAGAGACTTGTTCTGGAGCTGCTCCAGCCTATGGTTAGGCCACACTTAGATCCCCTCCAGTTCACCTACCAGCCCCGACTAGGAGTTGAAGATGCCATCGTCTACCTGCTGAACCGTGTCTACGCCTACCTGGACAAGCCAGTGAGCACTGTGAGGGTCATGTTTTTTGATTTCTCCAGTGCGTTCAACACCATCCGCCCTGCTCTGCTGGGGGAGAAGCTGACAGCGATGCAGGTGGATGCTTCCCTGGTATCATGGATTCTTGATTACCTGACTGGCAGACCACAGTACGTGTGCTTGCAACACTGTGTGTCCGACAGAGTGATCAGCAGCACTGGGGCTCCACAGAGGACTGTCTTGTCTCCCTTTCTCTTCACCATTAACACCTCGGACTTCAACTACTGCACAGAGTCTTGTCATCTTCAGAAGTTTTCGGATGACTCTGCCATAGTTGGATGCATCAGCAAGGGAGATGAGGCTGAGTACAGGGCTACGGTAGGAAACTTTGTCACATGGTGTGAGCAGAATTATCTGCAGCTTAATGTGAAAAACACTAAGGAGCTGGTGGTAGACCTGAGGAGAGCTAAGGTACCGGTGACCCCTGTTTCCATCCAGGGGGTCAGTGTGGACATGGTGGAGGATTACAAATACCTGGGGATACGAATTGACAATAGACTGGACTGGTCAAAGAACACTGAGGCTGTCTACAAGAAGGGTCAGAGCCGTCTCTATTTCCTGAGGAGACTGAGGTCCTTTAACATCTGCCGGACGATGCTGAGGATGTTCTACAAGTCTGTGGTGGCCAGTGCTATCATGTTTGCTGTTGTGTGCTGGGGCAGCAGACTGAGGGTAGCAGACACCAACAGAGTCAACAAACTCATTCGTAAGGCCAGTGATGTTGTGGGGATGGAACTGGACTCTCTGACTGTGGTGTCTGCAAAGAGGATGCTGTCCAAGTTGCATGCCATCTTGGACAATGTCTCCCATCCACTACATAATGTACTGGGTGGGTACAGGAGTACATTCAGCCAGAGACTCACTCCACCGAGATGCAGCACAGAGCGTCATAGGAAGTCATTCCTGCCTGTGGCCATCAAACTTTACAACTCCTCCCTTGGAGGGTCAGACACCCTGAGCCAATAGGCTGGTCCTGGACTTATTTCCATCTGGCATAATTTACATATTATTATTTAATTATTTATGGTTTTATATTGTTATATTTATACTCTATTCTTGGTTGGTGCAACTGTAACAAAACCCAATTTCCCTCGGGATCAATAAAGTATGTCTATCTATCTAAATTAGTTCTCACCAATGTCTTATGCAACTTGAACATAACATCCTACCTCCTGTACACAATAGACCATAAGACATAGGAGCAGAATTAGGCCATTTGGTCCATCGAGACTGTTCCACCATTCAATCATGGCTGATCCTTTTCTCCCCTCCTCAGCCCCTCTCCCCAGCCTTCTCCCCATAACCTTCGATGCCACGTCCAATCAAGAAATGATCAAGCTCTGCCTTACACCAATCCTTTGATTTATGAAGGACAATGTGCCAAAAGAACTGGGACGATGCAGGTCTGACAGATGTTGTTGAGAGGGGCAAGGCCGGGGTAGGGGGGAAGGATGGGTTTGAAAGCAGGGCTGAGAATTTAAAAAATCAAGGCAATTTTTCTTATTGAAATAGACCTGTGGGTATTGTTGTTAATGTAACCACATGTGCACAGCAAGATCTCACTAACGGCACGTCGAGAGTGCCCAGTTCTTCAAATGTTGACCCAACTGCAAATTTCCTTTGGTTTTCGCTCTGAACCGAGCACTCACCCTCAACCCCTAACCGTAGGCCTCAAACGGCCGGTCTCCCCTGACGATGGGAAGGCCGCGAGCCAATTGGAATCTACGACCCGAGAGGTTAGAGCTCATGGAGCTGAGTCCCGGGTCCCGGGACCCCCGAGGATTGCCGAGTGCCCAGAACCCTGGCGATTTTAATAAATTACCGGAGAATCTAGGTTAAACCAGAAGGGAACGAACAGTCACAGCGATTCAACTCAATTGGCAGGTTAGTGGCCATATGGCACTTGCAAACCCTTTCCCATAAATCCTCCTCTGAAGGAATTAACGATGACCCAGAGTGAGTTGAAAATAAACAGCCAGTTGCAAATTGGGATTAAGCAGGGAACAAACCAGTAATTGTTTTCAAATTGGATTGCACAGCACAGCTCCTGTAAGGAACAACATTGATTTAAGACGTTCCTTGAAGCTTTCCTCTGTCCCTGAGGTTTTAATCACATTCTTTAATACCTCATAGATTTATATATTGTGCAATTTTGCCTTTCTGAAGTAGTCTGAGATGTTTTATCGTAATGTAATGGCACAATATACCCTCAAAATTAATTAAAGTTGTACAAATCAAAGTCAGAGTTAAGTTATTATCAAAGTATCTATATGTCTCCATATACTGCCTTGACAGCCATTTACAGGGAGATAAAGAAATACAACAGAATTATGAAAAACTATACATAAACAAAGACTGACAAACAACCATATGTAAAAAAAGATAAATCGTGTAAATCCAAATAATACTGAGTACATGAGTTGTAGAGACCTTGAAAGTGAGTCTGTAGGTTGTAGAATCAGTTCAGTGTTGTGGTGAGTGAAGTTATCCACACTGGTTCAGGAGCCTGATGGTTGTGGGGTAATAACTGTTCCTGAACCTGGTGGTGTGGGACCTGAGGCTCATTGTGGTGAGTGAAGTTATCCACACTGGTTCAGGAGTCTGATGGTTGTGGGGTAATAACTGTTCCTGAACCTGGTGGTGTGGGACCTGAGGCTCCTGTATATCCTGCCCAATGGTAGTAGCAGGAAGATGACATGGCCTTCTGGGCACTGTTATTTTCGTACTAGGCCATGAATTGAATTGAATTGAATTGACTTTACACCTACATGAGGAGTAAAGATCTTTAAGTTACGGCTCTGTCTAAATGTGCAATGTGTAATCATAGTAATTTATAATTATGATAAACAGAATAGTCAATGTAACATAGAAATAGACTCAAATCAAAGTGAGTTCATCAGTCTGATGGCCTGGTGGAAGAAGCTGTCCTGGAGCCTGTTGGTCCTGACTTTTATGCTGTGATAGTTTCCTGGATGGTAGCAGCTGGAACAGTTTGCGGTTGGGGTGACGCGGTTGAGGTCCCCAATGAACCTTCAGGCCCTCTTTCCACACCTGTCCTTGTAATATCCTGAATCATGGGAAGTTCACAACTACAGATGCGCTGGGCTGTCTGCACCACTCTCTGCAGAGTCCTGCGATTAAGGGAGGTACAGTTCCCATACCAGGCAGTGATGCAGACAGTCAGGATGTCAGCATGCATCTATAGAGGTCTGTCAACGTTTTTCATGACATGCCAAGTCTATGCTAATTTCTAAGAAAGTTGGAGCACTGTCATGCCTGCTTTGTAATGTTCTTATGTCCCTGGATCAATCCTCTGATATACTCAGCAAATCTATTGAACAGTAACTGTAACAGGATCAATGAAAGATCATCCAGAGTGCAAAAAACTGTGCAAATGCAAATATAAATAAATTGCAACAAATAACAAGAACATGAGATAAAGAGATAAAGAGTCCTTAAAGTGAGATTATTAGTTTGGGAGCATCTCAGTGATGGGGCAAGTGAGTGTAGTTTCCCCCTTTTATTCAAGAACCTTATGGTTAAGGGGTAGTAACAGTTCTTGAATCTGGTGGTGGTACCTGATGGCAGCAGAGAGAGGAGAGTATGGCCTCGGTGATGAGGATATCTGATAATGGATGCTGTTTCCCACAACAGCATTTCATGCAGATGCAAGTTGCAGAACCTGGGCCTCTGTACCTCCCTCTGAACTGCATCCTGGACTTCCTAACCGAAAGACCACAGTCTGTGCGGTTTGGTGATAACATATCCTCCTCGCTGACGATCAACACTGGCGCACCTCAGGGGTGTGTGCTTAGCCCACTGCTCTACTCTCTGTCTACACATGACTGTGTGGCTATGCATAGCTCAAACACTATCTACAAATTTGCTGACGATACAACCATTGTTGGAAGAATCTCAGGTGGTGACGAGAGGGTGTACAGGAGTGAGATATGCCAACTAGTGGAATGGTGCTGCAGCAACAACCTGGCACTCAATGTCAGTAAGACGAAAGAGCTGATTGTGGACTTCAGGAAGGGTAAGATGAAGGAACGCAACCAATCCTCACAGAGGGATCGGAAGTGGAGAGAGTGAGTAGTTTCAAGTTCCTGGGTGTCAAGATCTCTGAGGATCTAACCTGGTCCCAACATATTGATGTAGTCATAAAGAAGGCAAGACAGCAGCTTTACTTTATTAGGAATTTGAAGAGATTTGGCATGTCAACAAATACACTCAAAAACTTCTATAGTTGTACCGTGGAGAGCATTCTGACAGGCTGCATCACTGTCTGGTATGGAGGGGCTACTGCACAGGACCGAAAGAAGCTGCAGAATGTTGTAAATCTAGTCAGCTCCATCTTGGGTACTAGCCTACAAAGTACCCAGGACATCACTAGGGAGCGGTGTCTCAGAAAGGCAGCGTCCATTATTAAGGACCTCCAGCACCCAGGGCTGTCAGGAGATACAGAAGCCTGAAGGCACACACTCAGTGATTCAGGAACAGATTCTTCCCCTCTGCCATCCAATTCCTAAATGGACATTGAAGCTTTGGACACTACCTCATTTTTTTTAATATACAGTATTTCTGTTTTTGCACATTTTCTATTCAATATATGTAATTGATTTTAAACGCAAACAACAGGAATTCTGCAGGTGCTGGAAATTCAAGCAACATACATCAAAGTTGCTGGTGAACGCAGCAGGCCAAGCAGCATCTATAGGAAGAGGCGCAGTCAGAAGAGACTGCGCCTCTTCCTATAGATGCTGCTTGGCCTGCTGCGTTCACCAGCAACTTTGATGTATGTTGTATGTAATTGGTTTATTTATTTATTTATTATTATGTTTTATTTTATTTATTTTTTCTCTCTCTCTGCTATATTATGTATTGCATTGAGCTGCTGCTGCTGCTAACAAATTTCACATCACATGCCGGTGGTAATAAATCTGATTCTGATTCTGGTTGGGAGGGCTTTACCCATGATTTTCCATTCAAAGGCATTGGAATACAGCGTGCAGTTCTTGTCACCCTATTTACAGGAAGGTTGCCAGTGAGGTGAAGGGAGCGTGTTTTCAGGATTCAAAGGCTTGAGTTATAGAGAGAGGTCGAAGAAGATAGGTCTTTGTTCCTTGGAGTGCTGGAGACTGAGGGGTGACTTTACAGAGGTGTATAAAATCATGAGGGTCGTAGATGGGGCGAATGTGTACAGTCATTTTCTGGAAGGGAGGTTGTGAACCAGAAGACATAGGTCTAAGGGAGAGGGAAAAGATTTTAAAATTATTTGAAGGGCATCTTCTTCACACAGAGGGTGCTGCATATGCAGGGTGAGCTGCCAGAGGAAGTGGTTGAGGTAGGTACAATAAGACAGCTGGGTAGGTACGTGGATTAGAAAGGCTTAGAGCAGAGATTCCCAACCTGGGGTTCACAGCATCTTTAAGGAGTTTGCACATCTCTCCCCATGAACCGCATGGGTTTCCTCCAAGTGCTCTAGTTTCCTCCCACAGTCCAAAGACATACTGGTTAGTGGGTTAATTGGTCATTGCAAGTGGTCCTGTGATTCGGCCAGGATTAAACAGGTGAGTGGCAGAGCTCATTGGCCTGTTCCAAGCTGTATGTCTACATAAACATATAAATGACATACCTACCTAAGAGCCTGTATCATACTTGCTACCACTACCAACCAGGGCAGTGCATTCAGGGGACCCAGCACTTTGTGTGTAAGAAGAACTAGCCCCACAGGCTTTGGGCTTGTTGCAGGTAGCGGGGACCAGTGTAGATGGGAATCTTGGTCATTGTGGTGAGTTGAGCCAGAGGGCCTGGCTCCCTGTCACACTCTGCTCATGTTGTAAGGCTCAACGACTCTGGTTAGCACCAATTCATCACAAACATCGTAGGATGAGGACTTCCAGCCCCTTGTTTGACAGGATCGTGAGTGGCCCTCTCCTGATTTCCAGGATTATCCTAGATTTTTTGATTTGCTTTAAACACAGGAGATTCTGCAGATGCTGGAAATCCAAAGCAGCGCACGCAAAATTCAGGAGGAACTCAGCAAGTCAGTTAGCGTCTATAGAAATGAATAAACAGTCGATGTTTGCGGGCAAGACCCTTCTTCAGGACCGAGAAGGAAGGGGAAAGATACCAGAATAAAAAGGTGGGAGGGGAAGGAGGCTAGCTGGAAGGTGATAGGTGGTCAGGTGGGTAGGAAAGTTAAAGGGCTGGAGAAGAAGGAATCTGATAGGAGAGGAGAATGGACCATAGGGAAGGAAGAGGGGCGCTAGGGGGAGGCGATAGGCAGGTGAGAAGAGGTAAGAGGCCAGAGTGTGGAATAGAGTAAGATGGGCGGGGGAGGGAAAACATTTTACTGGAAGGAGAAATCGATATTTGTGCCATCAGGTTGAAAACTACCCATATGGAATATAAGGTGTCGTTCTCCACTCTGAGGGAGGCCATCGCAGGTTCACCACCCACTGGCTAAAGAAAATCCTCCTCATCTCCGTTCTAAATGGTCACCCCTCTATTCTGAGGCTGTGTCATCTGGTCTTACAGGAAACATCCTCTCCACATCCACTCTATCAAAGCCTTTCAACATTAGATAGATTTTCAATTCTTCCCTCATTCTTATGAATTCCATTGAGCATAGGCCCAGAGCCATTAAATGCTCCTCATACAACAAGCCTTTCAATCTGGGAATCGTTTTCATGAACCCTCTCCAACATCAGCACATCCTTTCTTAGATAAGAGACCCAAAACTGCTCACAATACTCCAAGTGAGGCCTCTCATCAGTGCCTTATAAAGCGTCAACATTACACCCTCGTTTATATATTCTAGTCCTCTTGAAATAACATCACTTTTGCCTTTCTCATCACAGACTCAACCAGCAAATTAACCTTTAGGGAACCCTGCACCTTTAGGGACTCCCAAGTCCCTTTGCTCTCAACACTCCCAAGTGCGGCCTCACCAGTGCCTTATAAAGCCTCAAGATTATATCCTTTCTTTTATATTCTAGTCGTCTCGAAATGCCAGTTCTACCCACTGCGTCACTGTGTTGATCTCCATATAATGGTACAAGACTTCCTGGTGTGTCTGGGTGAAGGATCTGTATCATGGAGTCTCTGTAAAGGGAGTTAATCAGGTTTAGTCAGGATTTAGTACTGTTTAACAAAGGAGCAATTGACTGATGGAATTTAGAGAATTAATGCATCTCCAGTACCATTACTCACAAGCGGCTAAATTCTGAATGTGCTTGCGATAATTGCCCACAAGCACAAAGTAGGTCTCAACCTATTGGGTGTTACAAAACGTCTATCATCCCTGGCTCAGTGTAGTTACATTCTTCAAAGTTGGCTGTAAGGAATTTGTCCGTTCTCCCTGTGACCTTGCGGGTTTCCTCCGGGTGCTCTGGCAAAATGAGGGCACCCTCAGGGTGGAGGAGGAACACCATCTGGGTAACCTCTAACCTGATGGCATGAATATCGATTTCTCCTTCCGGTGAACAAATTTCTCCGCTCCCTCTTCCTCTATTCCCCACTCTGACCTTTCATTTCCTCTCACCTGCCTCTTACTTCCCCCGGGTCCCCTCCTCCTTCCCTTTCTCTTATGGTCCACTCTCCTCTCCTAGCAGATTCCTTCCTCTCCAGCCCTGGGCCTTTCCCACCCGCCTAGCTTGACCCATCACCTTCCAGCTATCCTCCTTTCTCACCCCCGCCACCTTTTTATTTTGGCATCTTCCCCCGTCCCTCTCAGTCTTGATGAAGGGTCTCATCTCGAAACGTTGGCTGTTTACTCTTTTCCATGGATGCTGCCTGGCCTCTGAGTTCCTCCGGCACGTTGTGTGCTTTGCTGTAGGTGTCCAGCATCTGCTGACTCTCTCTGTTTGCGCCAGTACCACCCACGTCCCAAAGACCTACAGGTTAGGGTTGGTGAGTGGTGGGCGTGCTATGTTGATGTCAAAGCATGGGTTTCCTCTGTGTGCTCCCACGTGGCAGAAAAGGTGTATGGGTTAAGGTTTATTAGTTTTGGGCCCTGCTATGTTGGCTCCAGAAGTGTGGCGACACCGGCTGCCCCCGGTACAATCCTCAGACTGCATTGGTTGTTGATGTAAAACCACCTGTTTGACTGTATGTTTCGATGTGCATGTGAGATATAAAGCCAATTTTTTAATTTTTTTTCTCTCGATTAGAGGGAGGGGAGGGGAGGGGAGGGAATGGAACGCCGACTGAGAGGCCTGTGTCGGGCATTTTCATGCCTATCATACTCCTGAAATCTTAGCACCATAGAGTCATAGAAATGTACAGCATAGAAATAGGCTCTTCAGCCCATCTCATCCATGCCGAACCTTCTGCACAAACATCCAGGCTAGTTCTGCAACAGGGAACATAGCACTAAATTCACACACTGGCATCTTCCACCCCACGATCTGTGTAAAGGCACCTCCAGTGGAGCTCAAATTGGCCTGAAGTCCACTGAAACATCTTGTCTAACAGGCAGAGACTGGAGGGATACAGACTATATCCCAGCAGATGGAATAATCTTAAATTAAGATCATGTTTGGCACAGGCACTGTGGGGCAAAAGGTCTGTTTCTGTGCTGACCTGTTCTGTGTTGACGTACAGCACAGAAACAGGCCCTTTGGCCATCGATTTGTGCTCAAACAATAATAGAGTCGTAGAACTCGACAGCACAGAAACAAGCTGTTCAGCCCGCCTAGTCAGTGCCAAAATGTCACTCTGCCTAGTCCCATTGGCCTGCACTAGGTCAATAGACCTTCATACCACTCCCAGCCATATTCCTATCCAAACTTCTGTTCATCAATTAAACACCTAAATAAACCAATCCCTTTTGTATCTCTCCATTGTCTGCATTTTCATGGGTCTAAGAGCAAAGTCAAACCCAAAGTAGATTTATTATCAGAGTACGTACATGCTACCGTACGCAATGGATTCCAGTTTATTGGGCATTGGTTAATCAGGGCAGCCACTTTTCTAGGACAACTCTTAAAACAACGAAAACTAATCATGAACATAGCCAGGATTCCCTTCGTTTATTTGGGACACAGTGCCTCGTAATTGGGACTGGAATCTGTTGCTGAGCAGCTTCTAACTAGTGTCAGTCATACGAACCTGTGTGGCCAGTAGACACTACACCGTGCTTAGAACGAACAGTTTTTAAATAGCATCAGTTGTGTGTGCTTGTGTTCAAAACACAGTGACTTTTGTTACTGATGCTTGCTTGGAAATAAGCAGTAAGACAATTTAGAATTATTTTGCTCACTGTGGTTTCAAGCATTCATGGTTGGAGATGCCAGAGATGGCTGGGAGCAAAATCAAACACCAATGCCCATGTATGAAAAGCCTATAAAAAATAGTGAATACAGCCCAGCCCATTACAAGAAAACCCCTCCCCAGCACTGAGCACATCTACGTGGAATGCCCCCTCAAGAAGGCACTATCCATCATCAATGATCCTCCTCCACCCACACCATGCTCTCTTCTTGCTACTACCATCGGGCAGGAGGTGCAGGAGCCTCAGGTCCCACACCACCAGGTTCAGGAACAGTTATTACCCCACAACCATCAGGCTCCTGAACCAGTGTGGATAACTTCACTCACCACAATGAGCCTCAGGTCCCACACCACCAGGTTCAGGAACAGTTATTACCCCACAACCATCAGGCTCCTGAACCAGTGTGGATAACTTCACTCACCACAATGAGCCTCAGGTCCCACACCACCAGGTTCAGGAACAGTTATTACCCCACAACCATCAGGCTCCTGAACCAGTGTGGATAACTTCACTCACCACAATGAGCCTCAGGTCCCACACCACCAGGTTCAGGAACAGTTATTACCCCACAACCATCAGGCTCCTGAACCAGTGTGGATAACTTCACTCACCACAATGAGCCTCAGGTCCCACACCACCAGGTTCAGGAACAGTTATCACCCCACAACCATCAGGCTCCTGAACCAGTGTGGATAACTTCACTCACCACAATGAGCCTCAGGTCCCACACCACCAGGTTCAGGAACAGTTATTACCCCACAACCATCAGGCTCCTGAACCAGTGTGGATAAATTCACTCACCACAATGGGCCTCAGGTCCCACACCACCAGGTTCAGGAACAGTTATTACCCCACAACCATCAGGCTCCTGAACCAGTGTGGATAATTTCACTCACCACAATGAGCCTCAGGTCCCACACCACCAGGTTCAGGAACAGTTATTACCCACAACCATCAGGCTCCTGAACCAGTGTGGATAACTTCAGTCACCACAATGAGCCTCAGGTCCCACACCACCAGGTTCAGGAACAGTTATTACCCACAACCATCAGGCTCCTGAACCAGTGTGGATAACTTCAGTCACCACAATGAGCCTCAGGTCCCACACCACCAGGTTCAGGAACAGTTATTACCCACAACCATCAGGCTCCTGAACCAGTGTGGATAACTTCAGTCACCACAATGAGCCTCAGGTCCCACACCACCAGGTTCAGGAACAGTTATTACCCACAACCATCAGGCTCCTGAACCAGTGTGGATAACTTCAGTCACCACAATGAGCCTCAGGTCCCACACCACCAGGTTCAGGAACAGTTATTACCCACAACCATCAGGCTCCTGAACCAGTGTGGATAACTTCACTAACCACAACACTGATCTGATTCCATGAAGTTCGGACTCGCTTTCAAGGACTTGACCACTCATGTTATAAATGTAATTTATTTATTTATCATTATTTTTCATTTATTGTATTTGCAGTTCATCTTTTGCATATCAGTTGTTTGTCTTTGTGTGCAGAACCATTGATTCTGTGGTGTTTATTCTACCGTATTTCTTTGTACCTACTGTGAATGCCCACAAGAATTTGAATCAGCATATGTTGACATACATTCAGTGGCCACCCTATTAAGTACACTAGTTCACCTGCTCGTTAATACAAATATCTATCGGTCAAACATGTGGCAGCAACTCAATGCATAAAAGCAGGTAGACATGGCTAATACGTTCAGTTGTTGTTCAGACCAAACGTCAGAATGGAGAAGAAATGTGATCTAACTGACTTTGACCGTGGAATGATGGTTGGTGCCAGACAAGATGGTTTGAGTATCTCATAAACTGCTGATCTCCTGGGATTTTCATGCACAGCAGTCTATAGAGCAGGGGTTCCCAACGTGGCATCCACAGACCCCTTGCCTAAAGGTATAGTCCATGGCATTAAAAAAGTTGGGAATCCTTGCTTTACAGTTTACAGAAAATGGTGCAAAAACAAAAAAAAAAATCCAGTGAGCAGCAGTTCTTTGAACAAAAACGCCTTGTAAATGAAAGAAGTCAGAAGAAGATGGCCAGACTGGTTCAAGCTGACAGGAAGGTGATTGTAACTCAAATAACCATTCATTACAACAGTGGTGTGCAGAAGAGCATCTCTGAACATCGAACCTTGAAGTAAATGGGCTACAGCAGCAGAAGACCACAAACGTACACTCAGTGGCCACTCTATTAGGCAGAGGAGATAACTAATAAAGTGGCCACTCAATGTTTACATTTCAGATCAATGAGCAATGAGCAACAACCAATGATCAACCAAGCACAGTGTCCACTCCAAGGTGAAGCTGTATCGGAGCTGTGTTCTGCCACATTCTTGTATGGGTCGGAATGCTGGTGCCTGACAGAGAATGACCTTGCCAAGGGTCATCATTTCACACCATGAGTTTCCAGATTCTCCATATTTTCTGGCCAAGGAAGATCTCCAACCACACCCTACTCCTTCAGTGTCACCAAGAGGACATGAAGACGTATCATAAGGAGACGTTGGAGGTGGATTTGGCACAGGATGAGAAGAGAAGCCAACTTCATTGTCAAGACAGCAATTCATTGGACACCTGAAGGGTGGAGGAAACGTGGGAGACCAAGGGCAACTTGGCACCGTACCGTAGATGCAGAAATGAGGCCCCTGAACCACACCTGGGGCACGATAGAGAAGACGGTCAAGGACAGAGAGAGATGGAGGACCTTCATCACTGCCCCAAATGTCACTGCCATAACAGACGGTATCTGAGTGTACAAACTTTGATAATAAATTTTCTTTGAACTTTACAAAATATTAGTGAAGCAGGTGAGAAGGCAAACCTTTCTTCCTTTGGTCATGTGAACAATTCTATGGGATCACCGCTGATTTATATATTCTAAACGAATTTGATTTCGGGCCAAGGATTTATTTAGATCAAGTGATTGTGCCAATTTTCATGATGACTTTCATTAACTGAATATCTGATTAATCGTTATAGTAATTAGTGGAATATTCTAATAAAAATATGAACAATAAATCCATGAATATTTTTGTTCTCGTTTAGCACTACTTAATTTATTTATATATATGGGTGGTGTGATTTTCCCTCAATCTTGGTCCTCTACCAGAGGTCTGGGAGCCTGAGGGTTTGGCATAGTATCTCTGCAGTTCCTAGCAGTGTGCTTTGCTACATTATAATGTATTACAATGTAAAACAGCAAATTTCATAACATAGGCCAATGATATTAAACCGAATTCTGAAATATTCACCTGACAGGCAGCTTGAGTTTGAAAGCTCAACAGGAGATAGGAAAATGAAGAAGGACTCTACAACTCATTGCAACACACACAAAATGCTGGAGGAACTCAGCAAGCCAGGCAGCATCTACAAAAGGGAGTAAAGGGTTAAACAGAGACCCTTCTTCAGGACCGAGGAGGAAAGGAGAAGATGCCAGAATAAAACGTGGGGGGAGGGGAAGGGGGATAGTTGGAAAGTGATGGGTGGGAAAGGTCAAAGGTTGGAAAGGAAGGAATCTGATAGGAGAGGAGGGTGGACCATAGGAGAAAAGGAAGGAGGAGTGGACCCAGGGGGAAGAAATAAAAGTGAGAATAAGTAAAATGTCGGATTGAAGAATAGAGGAACAGGGAGTTGGGGAGAAATTTGTTCACCAAAAGGAGAAATCAATATGCATGCCATCAGATTGAAGGCTACCTAGATAGAATGTCAGTCATTGCAGCTCCACCCGGAGGGTGAGCTCATCCTGGCACAAGAGGGGCTCGTGGACCAGCACATTGGAACAGGAATGGGAATAGGAATTAAAATGTTTGGCCACTGAGAAGTCCTGCTTGTGGCTGATGGCGTGGACGTGCTCAATGTAGCGGTCCCTCAATATATAATGAATCTCACCAAGGTAGATGACCACTGGGTACAGTAGACCACCCCAGCGGATTCACAGGTGAAGTGTCGCCTCACCTGGAAGGACTGTTTGGGGCCCTGAATGAAGGTGAGGGAGGAAGTGAATGGGCTGGTGTGGCACTTTGGCTGCTTGCAGGAATATATTTATTACATGTTAACTTATCTAATTTTTCTTTTTTTTTCTGAAATTGCACGTTTATTGCCTTTTACACATTGGTTGTTTATCTATCTTTGTCTGTGGTCTGCTTTTCATCGATTCTATTGTGTTTCTTGGTATTGAGCACATCTACATGAAATGCTGTTGCAGGAAAGCAGCATCCATCATCAGCGACCCCACCACCCACATGCTCTCTTCTCAACACTGCCATTGGGAAGAAGGTTCAGGAGCCTCAGGTCCCACACCACCAGGTTCAGGAACAGTTATTACCCCACAACCATCGGGCTCCTGAACCAGTGTGGATAACTTCACTCACCACAATGAGCCTCAGGTCCCACACCACCAGGTTCAGGAACAGTTATTACCCCACAACCATCGGGCTCCTGAACCAGTGTGGATAACTTCACTCACCACAATGAGCCTCAGGTCCCACACCACCAGGTTCAGGAACAGTTATTACCCCACAACCATCGGGCTCCTGAACCAGTGTGGATAACTTCACTCACCACAATGAGCCTCAGGTCCCACACCACCAGATTCAGGAACAGTTATTACCCCACAACCATCAGGCTCCTGAACCAGTGTGGATAACTTCACTCAGCACAATGAGCCTCAGGTCCCACACCACCAGGTTCAGGAACAGTTATTACCCCTCAACCATCAGACTCCTGAACCAGTGTGGATAACTTCACTCAGCACAATGAGCCTCAGGTCCCACACCACCAGGTTCAGGAACAGTTATTACCCCACAAACATCCTGCTCTTGAACTAAAGGGGATAACTTCACTTACCCATCATTGAAATGTTCCCACAAGATATAGACTCACTTTCAAGGACTCTTCCTCTCATGTTCTTGATATTCATCGCTTATTTATTTGCTATTATTTCTTCTTTTTGTATTTGCATGGTAGTTGTCTTTTGAACTCTGATTGATCGCCCTAGTTGGGCAGTCTTTCATTGATTCGGTTATGGTTATTATTCTGTAGATTTATTGAGTATGCCCACAAGAAAATGAATCTGAGGGTTCCATATGGTGACAAATATGAACTTGATAATAAACTTATTTTGAAGTTCTGAATATATTTACTGAGAATGCCTGTGAGAAAATGAATCTCTTGGTTGTATATGGTGACATTTGCAGAACACAGAAGAATACAGCACAGCAACAGGCCATTCGGCCCACAATTTTGTACTGAACCAGCTAAAAGGCAAATGAAATTAATCCCTCATACCTACACCACGTCCATATCCCCCCATCTTCCCCACATCCATGTGTATATTTAAATGTCTCTTAAAAGCCTCTAATGTATTTGCCTCTACCACCAGACCAGGCAGCACATTCCAGGCATCCACTACTCTCTGAGTAAAAAATACACCTCTCACATCCCCCTTGAACCTCCCACCTCCCACCTTCAATGCATGCTCTATAGTGTTGGACATTTCAACCCTGGGAAACAGATACTCTCTGTCCACTCGATCTTAATAATAGGCATCCGTTAGTCTCACGAGACCATGGATTTGCACCTTGGAAGGTTTCCAGGGTGCAGGCCTGGGCAAGGTTGTATCGAAGACCGGCAGTTGCCCACGCTGCAAGTCTCCCCTCTCCACGCCACCAATGTTGTCCAAGGGAAGGGCATTAGGACCCATACAGCTTGGCACCGGTGTCGTCGCAGAGCAACGTGTGGTTAAGTGCCTTGCTCAAGGACACAACACGCTGCCTCAGCTGAGGCTCCAGCTAGCGACCTTCAGATCACTAGACCAACGCCTTAACCACTTGGCCACACGCCAACACCCACTCTATCTATGCCTCTCATAATCATCAGATCTCCCCTCAGCCTCAAATGCTCCAGAGAAACAACCCAAGTTTATCCAGCCTCTCGTGATAGCACATGCCCTCCAAACCAGGCACTTCCTGGTAAACCTCTTCTGCACCCTCTCCGAAGCCTCAACATCCTTCCTATAGTGGAGTGATCGGTACTGTGTGCAATACTCCAGACGTGGCCTAACCAGAGTTTTATAAAGTTGCAACATAAACTCCTGACAATAAATCTACAGAATAATAACCATATGTACTTTGATAAAAAAATTTGCCTTGACCTTTGATCTTTGAAAGGCAAGAGGCAGAGCTGAGATTAAATTGCTGAGGAGTTGAAATTCGCCTGTGGTTCCTGTTGAGTTGGATACACCAGTAGTTATCTGTTGGACTCCACTTAAACAAGTCTGGAAAACACTGAAGCAAATGTTTAAGTAGAGAAATGGAATGCAATGACCGGCTGCTATAACAGTGCACCTTCGGAGAAATCATAGACTATATCCTGCATGGTATAGAAACATAGAAAATAGGTGCAGGAGTAGGCCATTCGGCCCTTCGAGCCTGCACCGCCATTTATTATGATCATGGCTGATCATCCAACTCAGAACCCAGCCTTCCCTCCATACCCCCTGACCCCTGTAGCCACAAGGGCCATATCTAACTTCCTTTTAAACATAGCTAATGAACTGGCCTCAACAGTTTGCTGTGGCAGAGAATTCCACAGATTCACCACTCTCTGTGTGAAGAAGTTTTTCCTAACCTCGGTCCTAAAAGGCTTCCCCTCTATCCTCAAACTGTGACCCCTCGTTCTAGACCTCCCCAACATCGGGAACAATCTTCCTGCATCTAGCCTGTCCAATCCCTTTAGGATCTTATACGTTTCAATCAGATCCCCCCTCAATCTTCTAAATTCCAACGAGTACAAGCCCAGTTCATCCAGTCTTTCTTCATATGAAAGACCTGCCATCCCAGGAATCAATCTGGTGAACCTTCTTTGTACTCCCTCTATGGCAAAGATGTCTTTCCTCAGACAGATGTCTGTCCAGCTAGCCGCAGATTAAAAGAGGTTAGCATCAAAACATACAGTGAACTGCGTCGTTAATGCCAATGACCAACACAGTCTGTGGATGTTGTCAGGGGCAGCCAGCAAGTGTCGCCATACTTCGGGCACCGATCTATCATGCCCACAGCTCACAAAGCTTAACCCTTGTGTCTTCGGAATGTGGGAGGAAACACTGGTGCAACATATAAACCCCTTACAGACAACGTTACACTAATGTGTTGTTACTATGGT
Organism: Mobula hypostoma; assembly: GCF_963921235.1. Classification (NCBI taxonomy): domain Eukaryota; kingdom Metazoa; phylum Chordata; class Chondrichthyes; order Myliobatiformes; family Myliobatidae; genus Mobula; species Mobula hypostoma. Next base: position 3,554,983 of record NC_086108.1, on the reverse strand, counting down.
GTAAAGGACCAGAATTGGATTTAATATCCACAGCATACGTTCTGAAATTTGTTAATTTGCAGCAGTAGTACAATGCAATACATAATATAGGAAAAAAACTGAATTACAGTAAGTGTATGTACGTATACTAAATAATTAAATTAAGTGATTTAAAAACAAATAAAATCAAGGTAGTGACATAGTGTTCATGGGTTCAATGTCCATTCAGAAATCTGATAGCAGTGGGGAAGAAGCTGTTCCTGAATCATTGAGTGTGTGTTTTCAGGCTCCTGTACCTCCTCCCTGATGGTAATAGTGAGAAGAGGGCGTGTCCTGGGTGACAGGGTCCTTAATGATGGATGCCACCTTTTTGAGGCATTGCTCCATGAAGATGTCCTGGATACTATAGGGGCTAGTGCCCATGATGGAGCAGACTAATTTTATAACTCTCTGCAGCTTACTTCGATCCTGTGCAGTAGCCACTCCCCCCACCCCATACTAGATGGTGATGCAGCCAGTTAGAATGCTCTGTAGAAGTTTTCAAATGTTTTAGGTTACAAACCAAATCTCCTCAAACTCCTAATGAAATATAGCTGTTGTTTTGCCTTCTTTATAGCTGTATCGATAAGTTGGGACCGGGTTAGATCCTCAGAGGTCTTGACAGCCAGGAAATTGAAATTGCTCACTCTCTCCACTTCTGATCCCTCCCTGAGGATTGGTTTGTGTTCCCTCATCTTACCTTTTCTGAAGTCAAGTGAACAATCTAATCCATTTGCTCTTCACTCAAAACGTGGGAACACAATCCACACTGAGGGAGTCCCGTACAGTCAGAGGAGCCATTGTTAGGACAAAGTGGTAACTTACCCCATATACAACCTCTGCTTGCCCCCATTTCCTTTACATGACTTCCCAGTGTTGTAGCACGGAAAATTCTGCAGTCAGTCTGCACAAAGCTAACTTGCATTAAAAACTCATTGCAATCGCATAGATCACTGAAGGTGGCAGCACAGGTAGATAGAGCAGTAAAGAAGGCAAAAAAAAGTTTCCCTTCATAGCTGGGGTATAGTATCTAACAGTACAAAGTTCAAAGTAAATGTATTATCAAAAAATACTTATATGTCACCATATACAACCCTGAGATTTATTTTCCTGCAGGCATTCACAGTAGAATAATGAAAAACAAGAGAATCAATGAAAAACTTCACACAGAAACTGACAAACATCCAGTGTGCAAAAGAAGACAAACAGTGCAAATATAACAGACATCCCACCTCTCCCGGAAGGTCCAGGAGTCTCCCGCATATTAATAGTGGCTCCCTGATGCCCACAAATTATATACAATATCACGGAAGTCAATTTTTTTGAGAGTGAGCGAGAGAAGGCAAGAGAGAGAGAGTGAGAGTGCGCCATGGCAGAATTTTCCAAAAAAAGAAAATATAAAACGTACGTCACCCCAGACTACCCTAAAGTGTACCCCTGCCTAATAGGGCTCAAAATAATGACAGTGTTGTTCGCTGCACTGTTTGCAACAGTGACTTTTCTATTGCCCATGGTGGGTTAAGACTGTAAAAGACATGTTGAGGTGAGTTTAACAGGTGTCATTCGTTCATTCGCATGGCTAACATTATTTAAACTAGCTGGCTAGCTGCTAAGGGCTACTCTATTGCAGAGATCCCACCTCTCCCGGAAGTTCCAGGAGTCTCCCTCAAATTGATGGCGCTACCTCCCTGAAATGAGTTTTTGCAGGGTGGGATGTCTGATATAAATAAAGTAAACAAGCAAACAATCAGCTCTGTAGTTCACTCTGTGTCTCTGGTTTTTGGTCACTTGGGCAGTTTTGACCGTGGTGGCCTACAGTTTATGAGCGTCTCCGCACTAGATGAAACTGAACTGAATATGCCTGGAATCTTGTGTTTTTGTGTTTTATGTTCCGTGTTTTTGGTCTTTTTTTTGCCATTTGCATGATTAGTTTTCTTTGCGCTTGTGGGGAAGGTGTGGTTTACTGTTTTTCTCTGAATGAGTTCCGTGTTTTTCTTTGTTTCGTGGCGTCTGTGAGGAAGACAAATCTCAGGGTTGAATACTGCATAGATACCTTGATAATAAATGTACTTTGAATCTTTGGTGCAGTAATAGTGTTCTGCAAACTGCAACGCTACCGTGCTGTCCGTTAAACTCCTTATGGACAGCAGTGGGAACTGAACTGGGTGTCTGGTGCTGTGATAGTGTTACACTAATCACTACGCTAACCTGCTGTCCGTTAAACTCCTTATGGACAGCAGCGGGAACTGAACTGGGTGTCTGGTGTTGTGATAGCAGTTCAATTCTCGCCACTGCCTGTAAGGAGTTTGTCTGTTCTCTTCACGACTGTGTGGGTTTCCTCCAGAAGTTTCAGTTTCCTCCCAACGTCCAAGGGTGAATGGGTTTGCATTAATGAGTTGTGGGCGTACTGTTGGTGCCAGAAGTGTGGTGATATTTGCAGGCTACCCAGCACAATCCTCGCCAATTTGATTTGATTAAAAGTTATTAACTTCACTGTATTTTTCAATGTAGAGTACATATGAATGCATGTACACCACCTCACTATTGTTTTCTTTTTTGCTCTCTTTTTGCATGACTGACTTAATTTAATTTTATATATATATATATATATATATTTCTTATTAAGGGTGCTGTGTAATGGTTAGTGCAACGCTTTTACAGCTTGGGGCGTCGAAGTTCAATCCCAATGGCTTCTGTAAAGAGTCTGCACCTCCTCCCCGTGAAATGTGTGGGTTTTCCCTAGGTAGTCCGGTTTCCTCCCACAGTTCAAAGATGTACCAGAAAGGTTAACTGGTCGTTTTTAAATTGTCCTGTAATTAGGTTAGGGGTAATTGGGCCTGTTGGGATTGCTGGGCAGCATGGCTCCAACAGCTGGATGTGCCTATTCTGCGCTATATCGCTAAAGAAAATAAATAAATATGTTCAAGCAACACACATCAAAGTTGCTGGTGAACGCAGCAGCCAGGCAGGACCTGACGAAGGGTCTCGGCCTGAAACGTCGACTGCACCTCTTCCTAGAGAGGCTGCCTGGCCTGCTGCGTTCACCAGCAACTTTGATGTGTGTTGCTTGAATTTCCAGCATCTGTAGAATTCCTGTTGTTTGCAAATAAATATGTTGTTGTTTAGTGGCGGTCCGTGGAAAGACAAATCTCAGGGTTGTATACTGAATATGTACTTTGATAATAAGTGTACTTTGAAACTTTGAATCTCAAATAAATACACAAATAGATAAAACAAAATGGAGATCACAAGTTGTAGAGTCATTCAAAGTGCGTCTGTAGTTTGTGAAGTCAGTTCAGAGTTGAGATGAGTGAAGTTATCCGCACTGGTTCCGGTTGAGGGGTAATAACTGTTCCTGAACCTGGTGGTGTGGAAACTCACCATGCACCCCCCCCATAGAAACATAGAAATTTACAGCACATTACAGGCCCTTCGGCCCACAATGTTGTGCCAACCATGTAACCTACTCTAGAAGCTGCCTAGAATTTCTCTACCACATAGCCCTCTGTTTTTCTAAGCTCCACGTACCTATCTAACAGTCTCTTAAAAGATCCTATTGTATTCACCTCTACCATCTTTGCTGGCAGTGCATTCCATGCACCCACCACTCTGTGTGAAGAAAAACTTCTCTTATAAACCCCTCTTATAAAAGTTCAAAGTAAATTTTAATATGAAAGTACATATATGTCACCATATACAACCTTGAGATTTTCTTGTGGGCATACTCTGTAAATCTATAGAATAGTAACTATAACAGGATCAATGAAAGATCAACCAGAGTGCAGAAGACAGCAAACTGTGCAAATGCAAATATAAATAAATAGCAATAAATAATGAGAACATGAGATAATGAGATAAAGAGTCCACAAAGTGAGATCGTTGGTTGTGAGAACATCTCAATGGATTGGCCAGTGAGTGTAGTTATCCCCTTTTCTTCAAGAGTCTGATTATTGCGGGGTAGTAATTGTTCTTGAACCTGGTGGGGCAAGTCCTGAGGCTCTTGTACCTTCTACCTGATGGCAACAGCGAGACGAGAGCACGGCCTGGGTGGCTAGGATCTCTGACAACGGATGCTGCTTTCATGTAGATGTGCAAAATGGTTGGATGGGCTTTACCCTTAATGCACTGGGGCGAATCCACTACCTTTTGTAGGATTTTCCGTTCAAAGGCATTGGTGTTTCCATAGTACACCGTGATGCAGCCAGTCAATAAACTCTCCACTACACATCTGCAGAACGACTTGAGGGAGCTCATCTTGCAGTACCACACAGCCTGGAAGGTTTTAAATTATTGCATTTTTATTTACCAGCTACTAAGTGGGTTTCCATTCTGCCAAAGTAATGCCCCATTGCTTTGAAATTCAAAATTGCCATGACAACAAGAGGCCCAATTATCGCGTGCAGCCTTAATAGTTTTCCATCAATCTATTAAAATAAAAAGGAAACACATCACTTAACTAAAGGTTAGAGTTGTGTCCAATGTGAACAGAAAGACTTTATGGAGGACTGAGAGAGGATTAAGCAGGTCGATAGATTATTATTGACATGGGGGTATTACATGAGAGTGGAGCTGACAGAACGCGGGCCTGTTTTTAGCTCTGCTTAGAGGGGATTACAGGAGTTGTGTGTCAGCAACGACGTTGCTCTAATTCTGCTCACCTCGGGCAGAGCCTTCCAGATGGACGGTGAAGGACACAGGACAATTTCAGAAACTTGGGGGAAGGAGGAGAGCACTGACCTGCACACTTTATTGCCCTGAACCAGTGTGGGTAACTTCACTCACCTCAACTCTGAACTCATTCTACGACCAACAGACTCACTTTCAAGGGCTCAACAACTCATGGTCGCAGTTTTCTTTTGTTGTATTTATGTATTTGTCTGTTTATTTATTTGTTTGTTTGTTTGTTCTTCTTCAGAGGTTTTATGCTGTTTGGCAAACAGCTTTAAGGTGCATTACCGCCACCCCCTGAACTGGAATGTGCAGCAGGATATCTAAATCCTATATATTTATTGTTCTATCAAATTCTGTATATAAAAAACCTGTATTCCTGCATTAGGGTTTGTTTGTTTATTGATTTGGTTATTATTATCTCCTTTGTATTTGCACAATTTTTCAGCCTTTGTTTGTGTGCAGTTTTGCACCACCTCTGGGGCTGTTCACATGGCACCAACAACTTTGACTGATGTCTATAGATGCACAGTGTCCTAAATGGTTGCGTCATCACAGGAAAAGCCCTTCAAACCATTCAGAACATCTATAAGAAGCTCTGCTGAAAGAAATCACTATCCATTATCAACGGCCATCACTATCCAGACCATGCTTTCTTGCTCCTACCTACAGGAGCCTTAGATCCCACACCACCAGGTTCAGGAACAGTTATTACCCCACGACCATCAGGCTCCTGAACCAGTGTGGATAACTTCACTCACCACAATGAGCCTCAGGTCCCACACCACCAGGTTCAGGAACATTTATTACCCCTCAACCATCAGGCTCCTGAACCAGTGTGGATAACTTCACTCACCACAATGAGCCTCAGGTCCCACACCACCAGGTTCAGGAACAGTTATTACCCCACAACCATCAGGCTCCTGAACCAGTGTGGATAACTTCACTCACCACAATGAGCCTCAGGTCCCACACCACCAGGTTCAGGAACAGTTATTACCCCTCAACCATCAGGCTCCGGAACCAGTGTGGATAACTTCACTCACCACAATGAGCCTCAGGTCCCACACCACCAGGTTCAGGAACAGTTATTACCCCACAACCATCAGGCTCCTGAACCAGTGTGGATAACTTCACTCACCACAATGAGCCTCAGGTCCCACACCACCAGGTTCAGGAACAGTTATTACCCCACGACCATCAGCCTCCTGAACCAGTGTGGATAACTTCACTCACCTATACGCTGATCCGATCCCTAAACACACCCATGGACTCACTTTCAACAACTTTACAACTCGTGTTCTCAGTATTTTTGAATCTCAGGGTAGTTTATGGTGACATACACTCCATGGCCACTTTACAAGGTACACCTGCTCACTAATGCAAATATCTAATCAGCCAATCATGTGGTAGCAACTCAATGCATAAAAGCATGCAGACACGGTCAAGAGGCTCAGTTGTTGTTCAGACCAAACATCAGAATGGGGGGAAAAATATGATCTAAGTGTCTGTGACCATGAAATGATTGTTGGTGCCAGATGGGGTGGTTTGAGTACCCCAGAAACTGCTGATCTCCTGTGATTTACACACACAACAGTCTCTAGAGTTTAACAGAGAATGTGCAAAAAAACAAAACAAAAACATCCAGTGAGTGGCAGTTCCGTGGGCAAAAACGCCTTTTTAATGAGAGAGGTCAGAAGAGAATGGCCAGATTGGTTCAAGCTGATTGGAAGGCGACTGTAACTCAAATAAGCAAGTTCTACAACAGTGGTTTGCAGAAGAGCATCTCTGAACATGCCACAGGCGCTCTCTGTCCCTAATAAAGGGGAAGAGAGATGTCACACAGCTTGGGGGGAGCCTAACAAAAACAAATAACGGCAGTCTGATCAAAATTACCCTTGAAGTTCCATGGAATACAACCACAGTTTGTGGAGACCAAGTTCAGGAACAGTTATTATCCTGCAACCATCAGGCTTCTGAACCTGTGCAGATAACTTCACTCACCCCAACTCTGAACTGACTTTGCAGAGAGTGTGTAAAAATTAGTCAGCTCCATCTTGGGTACTAACCTCTGCAGTGCCCAACACATCTTTAAGGGGCGGCGCCTCAAAAAGATGACACCCAATATTAAGGATCCCCACCAGCCAGGAAACGCCCTCCTCTCATTGCTGCCATCAGGGAGGAGGTACAGGAGCCTGAAGGCACACATTCAACGATTCAGGAACAGCTTCTTCCCCTTTGCCACCCGATTTCTGAATGGACATTGAACCCATGAACACTGCCTCAGTACGTTTTTATTTCTGTTTTTGCATACTTATTTAACTATTTGATATACATATATATATATATACTTATTGTAATTCACAGCCTTTTCTATATTATCAGGTATTGCATTGTACTGCTACCGCAAAGCTAACAAGTTTCATGACTCATGCCGGTGATATTAAACCAGATTCTGATTCTAATTCTGAAGGAGTCCACAACTCATGTTCTCAATCTTTATTTGTTTTATTTTGTAATTGTAGAGCTGTCTTCTTTTGCACGTTGGTTGTCAGTCTTTGTGTGTAGTTTTTCATTGTAGTTTTTTGTTTTGTGTGAATGCTTGCAAGAAAATGAATCTCAGGGTTGTATTTGGTGACATATCCTGAACATACATTGATAATAACCATATAACCATATAACAATTACAGCACGGAAAGGGGCCATCTTGGCCCTTCTAGTCCTTGCCGAACTCCTACTCTCACTTAGTCCCACCGACCTACACTCGGTCCATAACCCTCCATTCCCTTCCTGTCCATATATCTATCCAATTTAACTTTAGACAACATCGAACCTGCCTCAACCACTTCTGCTGGAAGCTCGTTCCACACAGCTACCACTCTCTGAGTAAAGAAGTTCCCCCTCATGTTACTCCTAAACTTTTGCCCTTTAACTCTCAACTCATGTCCTCTTGTTTGAATCTCCCCCACTCTCAATGGAAAAAGTCTATCCATGTCAACTCTATCTATCCCCCCATAATTTTAAATACCTCTATCAAGTCCCCCCTCAACCTTCTACGCTCTGAAGAATAAAGACCCAACTTGTTCAACCTTTCTCTGTAACTTAGGAGATGAAACCCAGGCCACATTTTAGTAAACCTCCTCTGTACTCTCTCAATTTTATTGACATCTTTCCTATAAATCGGTGACCAGAACTGTACACAATACTCCAAATTTGGCCTTACCAATGCCTTATACAATTTCAACATTACATCCCAACTCCTATACTCAATGCTCTGATTTATAAAGGCCAGCATACCAAAAGCTTTCTTCACCACCCTATCCACATGAGATTCCACCTTCAGGGAACTATGCACCATTATTCCTAGATCCCTCTGTTCTACTGCATTCTTCAATGCCCTACCATTTACCATGTATGTCCTATTTTGATTAGTCCTACCACAATGTAGCACCAAAATGTACCAAAGTAAAATAAATTCACTTTGAATTTTGAATAAGTACTTAAACACAATAAAGGCAGTGATGCATATTTATGGCATTACAGAAGCATCCACCTTCCAAAAGCTGCCAATATTGAAATTCCCATGAGCAGCTCTAGAACATAATTCAGATGATAAATATGCAAAGGGAATGGAGGTGGATTAGCCAGAGGAGTGTTGATGGGAGGAGCTAAAGGTGGTGTCAGGGGACAACTTCTTCCAGTTCTTCCATGAAACACTTTAATTTCTTCTCTTTGTAGCCCCTTGGTAAGTCTCAGGCTCGCTCAACTCGCTTCCGTCTGGGGGGAGCAGCCTTCAGCCCCGCCAAACTGGGTAATCAAGTTTGTGTGGATGCTGTGTGATGTACCCCACCCCGCCAAATAACAGACAATGCACCATATGCGATTTACAGAATACAATTTATAGATCTTACTGGAACTATGTAATTAATAGAGATACAATATAAAAGGAGAAGTAAAAGGCACCAAACTTTGAATCAGAGTTCAGCCACTTCATGCACAACCATTGGAGCTCAAGTAACAGAGTCTTCTCTCCACCATTTGTTCGATCTCCTCCGACCCCCTCGACCCGCCGCCTGGGACCAACCACAGTGGTCGACCAGACGCTCCACACGAGTCTGTCCTCGTATCCTCTCCTCGCCGAAGACCCTGGGCCTCAGACTCCCACTCGGGGTCTGTTCCGTCGCCCAATTTACAGCATCGCGTCTCCTCTCTCTGTCCCCATCGCGCCTTCTGCCCCAAAGCCCACGAAAACAATAGCTTACAGACGCACAAGAAAGAATAACATCTATCCCAATTGGTTAGCAAATGAATACAATTCTCTTTATCAGTAATTATAACCCAAACAAGCTGCTAGAGAGAGAAAACCACTGTCTCAGCAGTTAACATCACAGAGAAGCTATTTTATTTTTCACATAACAAAGGCATCCGTTAGTCTTGCGAGACCATGGATCTGCGTCTGGAAAGTCTTCACTCTCCAGGGCGCAGGCCTGGTCAAGGTTGTATGGAAGACCAGCAGTAGCCCATGCTGCAAGTCTCCCCTCTCCATGACACCAATGTTGTCCAAGGGAAGGGCATTAGGACCCATACAGCTTGGCACCGGTGTCGTCACAGAGCAACGTGTGGTTAAGTGCCTTGCTCAAGGACACAACATGCTGCCTCGGCTGGGACTCAAACAAACAACCTTCAGGTCTGCTAGTCCAATGCCTTAACCACTTGGCCACGTGCTCACACGAACATAACAAAGAAGCTATTTTATTAGCCTTAGCAGTAACATAAAAGAAGAAACCCCTTACATCTTTAATCGCTTTTCTTTCCTTTTCAAGGTGGCTGTGGTCCTATCGGAGTCCATGATGTACAGCTGCACAAAACTGCAGTTCTTCATGGCAGTGGGTTCTTGCTCCCAGAGCTCGCCAAGCGTCTAGCGCTTTTGATATACCCAGGTGCAGCCTGGAAGACGTACACCTTCGGGCTGAGGCCCCATGGATGACCAGATTCCTTGCCAGTGTCACCGACGGAAGCGTCACAGAAGGTTGAGACATTGAGACAAAAGTGTAGGCTGCTTTCCCCATGGAAAGAGGAAGAAGAGACTTCCAAAGAATACATAGAGAAGAGTCATCGAGGCTGAGATTCGATAATGGGGACACTCGTGGTCCACCCTTGAGAAACTGGCTCAGCATAGAGGACGATGGAGAAGGGAGGTCATCGATGGCCTATACTCCACTGGAAGCTAAATGCCCAAGAAGAAGTGACCACATTTGTGCATCTTCCCTGCTGCATTTTCTGATTATATTGCAGATCTGAAGTACTTTTCGTTTTGCCTTTTCTCCAGCCTCGTCTCAAATGTTCTCTTTCTGCCCTCTGTTGGTGCTGAGGGTAAATGAAACTTCAGTATGTTTCCTTGTTCTGATTTTACAACAGGAACAGAAGCTGAAAGGTTCAAAGGTTAATTTTTATTGTCAAAGAATGCATATACAATACAACGCTAATATTTGTCTTCTCCAGATAGCCACGAAATACAGAAAAACCATGCAGGTTGCTGAAAGAAAAGACATCAACAACCCCCCCAACACACAAAAGAAAAGGAAACAAAACTCTCAAACCCCAAAACCTCCACCTTGTTCCTCACACAAAAAGCTAACAGATCACCCACAAGGAAAATGGCAGCTGGAACATCAAAAACCTCAAACCCCTCCCTCGCAAAGACATACAGAGACAGCAACATCAAACTCCCAACCCCCTCTCTCACACACAAAAAAAACACCTAATCCCCTACTCCTCCCTCCCACAAAATGTTTCGCCCACCCGCCAAACGGCTACAAGAAAGAAAACGCCAAAAACTGAAGGAGACCAATGTAAAGTACAGTCCAATAATCAAATAAATCTCAAAATATCAAAAACATTTTTTGTCAGCATCTGAGGAGAGCGGCCACACAAACTCAGTCAGAGGCAGCACTGCACAGAAATGGACTACTTGGTCTATGGACTAGACCGTACTGAAACGTTACTATGCCTAGTCCC